>NC_138778.1:83024377-83199377 GCF_965119305.1 Pelophylax lessonae
CTCCCGACTCTTGGAAGCCAAAAATGGCCATTTTGACCAAAAACTACACTTCCGGCCCTTGTAAGCCAAAAATTTGTAATTTTGACCAAAACTGACACTCCTAGCCCATGGAAGCAAAAATGGTAATTTTGACCAAAAACGACACTCCCGACTCTTGGAAGCCAAAAATGGCCATTTTGACCAAAAACGACACTCTAGGCCCTTGGGAAGCAAAAAAAATGGTGATTTTGAGCAAAATTACACTACCAGCTCTTGGAAGCCAAAAATGGCAATTTTGACCAAAAATGACACTCCCAGCCCTTGTAAGCCAAAAAATGGTAATTTTGACTAAAAACTACACTCCTTGCTCTCGTAAGCAAAAAAATGTTCTTTTTGACCAAAAACGACACTCGCAGCCCATTCAGACAGAAAATGGTAATTTTGACCAAAAAATTACACTCCCAGCCCTTGGAAGGCAACAATGGTAATTTTGACCCAAAACGACACTCCTAGACCTTGGGAGCAAAAAATGGTAATTTTGACCAAAAACGACAATCCAGCCCTTTAGAATAAAAGTGGTCATTTTGACCAAAAACGACACTCCTGGCCCTTGGAAGCCAAAAATGGTCATTTTGTCCCAAAACGACACTCGCGGCCCTTGGAAGCAAAAAATTGTAATTTTGACCAAAAACTACACTTCTGGCCCTTGTAAGCCAAAAAATGGTCATTTTGACCAAAAACTACACTCCTTGTTCTCGTAAGCAAAAAAATGGTCTTTTTGACCAAAAACGACACTCGCAGCCCATTCAGACCAAAAATGGTCATTTTGACCAAAAACCACACTCCCGACTCCTGTAAGCCAAAAATAGTAATTTTGACCAAAAATCACACTCCTGGCCCTTGTAAGCCAAAAAATGGTCATTTTGACCAAAAATTACACTTTTGGCCCTTTGAAGCCAAAAATTGTAATTTTGACCCAAAACGACACTGCCGCCATTGGAAGCAAAAATTGTCATTTTGACCAAAAACTACACTTTCGGCCCTTGTAAGCCAAAAAATTGTAATTTTGACCAAAACTGACACTCCTAGCCCTTTGAAGCAAAAAATGGTAATTTTGACCAAAACGACACTTCCGGCCCTTGTAAGCCAAAAATTTGTAATTTTGACCAAACTGACACTCCTAGCCCATGGAAGCAAAAAATGGTAATTTTGACCAAAAACGACACTCCCGACTCTTGGAAGCCCAAAAATGGCCATTTTGACCAAAAACGACACTCTAGGCCCTTGGAAGCAAAAAAATGGTGATTTTGAGCAAAATTACACTACCAGCTCTTGGAAGCCAAAAATGGCAATTTTGACCAAAAATGACACTCCCGGCCCTTGTAAGCCAAAAAATGGTAATTTTGACTAAAAACTACACTCCTTGCTCTCGTAAGGCAAAAAAATGTTCTTTTTGACCAAAAACGACACTCGCAGCCCATTCAGACAGAAAATGGTAATTTTGACCAAAAAATTACACTCCCAGCCCTTGGAAGGCAACAATGGTAATTTTGACCCAAAACGACACTCCTAGACCTTGGGAGCAAAAAATGGTAATTTTGACCAAAAACGACAATCCAGCCCTTTAGAATAAAAGTGGTCATTTTGACCAAAAACGACACTCCTGGCCGTTGGAAGCCAAAAATGGTCATTTTGTCCCAAAACGACACTCGCGCCCTTGGAAGCAAAAAATTGTAATTTTGACCAAAAACTTCACTTCTGGCCCTTGTAAGCCAAAAAATGGTCATTTTGACCAAAAACTACACTCCTTGTTCTCGTAAGCAAAAAAATGGTCTTTTTGACCAAAAACGACACTCGCAGCCCATTCAGACCAAAAATGGTCATTTTGACCAAAAACTACACTTCCGGCCCTTGTAAGCCAAAAAATTGTAATTTTGACCAAAACTGACACTCCTAGCCCATGGAAGCAAAAAATGGTAATTTTGACCAAAAACGACACTCCCGACTCTTGGAAGCCAAAAATGGCCATTTTGACCAAAAACTACACTTCCGGCCCTTGTAAGCCAAAAATTTGTAATTTTGACCAAAACTGACACTTCTAGCCCATGGAAGCAAAAAATGGTAATTTTGACCAAAAACGACACTCCCGACTCTTGGAAGCCAAAAATGGCCATTTTGACCAAAAAACGACACTCTAGGCCCTTGGAAGCAAAAAAAAATGGTGATTTTGAGCAAAATTACACTACCAGCTCTTGGAAGCCAAAAATGGCAATTTTGACCAAAAATGACACTCCCGGCCCTTGTAAGCCAAAAATGGTAATTTTGACTAAAAACTACACTCCTTGCTCTCGTAAGCAAAAAAATGTTCTTTTTGACCAAAAACGACACTCGCAGCCCATTCAGACAGAAAATGGTAATTTTGACCAAAAAATTACACTCCCAGCCCTTGGAAGGCAACAATGGTAATTTTGACCCAAAACGACACTCCTAGACCTTGGGAGCAAAAATGGTAATTTTGACCAAAAACGACAATCCCAGCCCTTTAGAATAAAAGTGGTCATTTTGACCAAAAACGACACTCCTGGCCCTTGGAAGCCAAAAATGGTCATTTTGTCCCAAAACGACACTCGCGGCCCTTGGAAGCAAAAAATTGTAATTTTGACCAAAAACTACACTTCTGGCCCTTGTAAGCCAAAAAATGGTCATTTTGACCAAAAACTACACTCCTTGTTCTCGTAAGCAAAAAATGGTCTTTTTGACCAAAAACGACACTCGCAGCCCATTCAGACCAAAAATGGTCATTTTGACCAAAAACCACACTCCCGACTCCTGTAAGCCAAAAATAGTAATTTTGACCAAAAATCACACTCCTGGCCCTTGTAAGCCAAAAAATGGTCATTTTGACCAAAAATTACACTTTTGGCCCTTTGAAGCCAAAAATTGTAATTTTGACCCAAAACGACACTGCCGCCATTGGAAGCAAAAATTGTCATTTTGACCAAAAACTACACTTTCGGCCCTTGTAAGCCAAAAAATTGTAATTTTGACCAAAACTGACACTCCTAGCCCATGGAAGCAAAAAATGGTAATTTTTGACCAAAAACTACACTTCCCGCTTTTGGAAGCCAAAAATGGCAATTTTGACCAAAAATGACCCCCGGCTATTGGAAGCAAAAAATGGTAATTTTGACCAAAAACTACACTCCTGGCCCTTGGAAGCCAAAAATGGTCATTTTGTCCAAAAAACGACACTCTCGACCTTGGAAGCAAAAATTTGTAATTTTGACCAAAACGACACATCTGGACCCTGTAAGATAAAAAATGGTCATTTTGACCCAAAACGACACTTCCGGCATTTTGAGACCAAAAATGGTAATTTTGACCAATTACGACAGTCCCGGCCCTTTGAAACAGAAAATGGTAATTTTTACCAAAAACGACACTCCCTTTGAGACAAAAAATTGTAGTTTTGACCAAAACCACACTCCCGACTCCTGTAAGCCAAAAATGGTAGTTATGACCAAAAATGACACTCCTGGCCCTTGTAAGCCAGAAAATGGTCATTTTGACCAAAAATTACACTTCTGGCCCTTGGAAACCAAAAATGGTAATTTTGACCCAAAACGACACTGGCGCGCATGGAAGCAAAAAAATTGTCATTTTGACCAAAAACTACACTTCCGGCCCTTGTAAGCCAAAAAATTGTAATTTTTGACCAAAACTGACACTCCTAGCCCATGGAAGCAAAAAATGGTCATTTTGACCAAAAACGACACTCCCGACTCTTGGAAGCCAAAAATGGCCATTTTGACCAAAAACTACACTTCCGGCCTTGTAAGCCAAAAATTTGTAATTTTGACCAAAACTGACACTCCTAGCCCATGGAAGCAAAAAATGGTAATTTTGACCAAAAACGACACTCCCGACTCTTGGAAGCCAAAAATGGCCATTTTGACCAAAAACGACACTCCCGGCCCTTGGAAGCAAAAAAAATGGTAATTTTGAGCAAAATTACACTCCCGACTCTTGGGAGCCAAAAATTGGTCATTTTGACCAAAAACTACACTCTCTGGCCCTTGTAAGTCAAAAATGGTCATTTTGACCAATA
Organism: Pelophylax lessonae; assembly: GCF_965119305.1. Lineage (NCBI taxonomy): Eukaryota > Metazoa > Chordata > Amphibia > Anura > Ranidae > Pelophylax > Pelophylax lessonae. The sequence goes on from NC_138778.1 coordinate 83,028,465, forward strand.
ACGACAGTCCCGGCCCTTTGAAACAGAAAATTGTAATTTTTACCAAAAATGACACTCCCTTTGAGACAAAAAATGGTAATTTTGACCAAAAACCACACTCCCGACTCCTGTAAGCCAAAAATGGTAATTTTGAACAAAAATGACACTCCTGGCCCTTGTAAGCCAGAAAATGGTAATTTTGACCAAAAATTACACTTCTGGCCCTTGGAAGCCAAAAATGGTAATTTTGACCCAAAACGACACTCCCGACTCTTGGAAGCCAAATATGGCCATTTTGACCAAAAACTACACTTCCGGCCCTTTGTAAGCCAAAAATTTGTAATTTTGACCAAAACTGACACTCCTAGCCCATGGAAGTAAAAAATGGTATTTTTGACCAAAAACGACACTCCCGACTCTTGGAAGCCAAAAATGGCAATTTTGACCAAAAACGACACTCCCGGCCCTTGGAAGCAAAAAAATGGTAATTTTGAGCAAAATTACACTCCCGACTCTTGGGAGCCAAAAATGGTCATTTTGACCAAAAACTACACTCTCTGGCCCTTGTAAGTCAAAAATGGTCATTTTGACCCAAAACGACACTTCCGGCCTTTTGAGACCAAAAATGGTCATTTTGACCAATAACGACAGTCCCGGCCCTTTGAAACAGAAAATTGTAATTTTTACCAAAAATGACACTCCCTTTGAGACAAAAAATGGTCATTTTGACCAAAAACCACACTCCCGACTCCTGTAAGCCAAAAATGGTAATTTTGACCAAAAATGACACTCCTGGCCCTTGTAAGCCAGAAAATGGTAATTTTGACCAAAAATTACACTTCTGGCCCTTGGATGCCAAAAATGGTAATTTTGACCCAAAACGACACTGCCGCCCATGGAAGCAAAAAAATGGTCATTTTGACCAAAAACGACACTGCCGCCCTTGTAAGCCAAAAAATTGTAATTTTGACCAAAACTGACACTACTAGCCCATGGAAGCAAAAAATGGTAATTTTGACCAAAAACGACACTCCCGGCTCTTGGAAGCCAAAAATTGCCATTTTGACCAAAAACGACACTCTAGGCCCTTGGAAGCAAAAAAAATGGTAATTTTGAGCAAAATTACACTACCGGCTCTTGGAAGCCAAAAATGGCAATTTTGACCAAAAATGACACTCCCGGCCCTTGTAAGCCAAAAAATGGTAATTTTGACTAAAAACTACACTCCTTGCTCTCGTAAGCTAAAAAATGTTCTTTTTGACCAAAAACGACACTCGCAGCCCATTCAGACAGAAAATGGTAATTTTGACCAAAAAATTACACTCCCAGCCCTTGGAAGGCAACAATGGTAATTTTGACCCAAAACGACACTCCTAGACCTTGGGAGCAAAAATGGTAATTTTGACCAAAAACGACAATCCCAGCCCTTTAGAATAAAAGTGGTCATTTTGACCAAAAACGACACTCCTGGCCCTTGGAAGCCAAAAATGGTCATTTTGTCCCAAAACGACACTCGCGGCCCTTGGAAGCAAAAAATTGTAATTTTGACCAAAAACTACACTTCTGGCCCTTGTAAGCCAAAAAATGGTCATTTTGACCAAAAACTACACTCCTTGTTCTCGTAAGCAAAAAAATGGTCTTTTTGACCAAAAACGACACTCGCAGCCCATTCAGACCAAAAATGGTCATTTTGACCAAAAACCACACTCCCGACTCCTGTAAGCCAAAAATAGTAATTTTGACCAAAAATCACACTCCTGGCCCTTGTAAGCCAAAAAATGGTCATTTTGACCAAAAATTACACTTTTGGCCCTTTGAAGCCAAAAAATTGTAATTTTGACCCAAACGACACTGCCGCCATTGGAAGCAAAAAATTGTCATTTTGACCAAAAACTACACTTTCGGCCCTTGTAAGCCAAAAAATTGTAATTTTGACCAAAACTGACACTCCTAGCCCTTTGAAGCAAAAAATGGTAATTTTGACCAAAAACGACACTTCCGGCCCTTGTAAGCCAAAAAATTTGTAATTTTTGACCAAAACTGACACTCCTAGCCCATGGAAGCAAAAAATGGTAATTTTGACCAAAAACGACACTCCCGACTCTTGGAAGCCAAAAATGGCCATTTTGACCAAAAACGACACTCTAGGCCCTTGGAAGCAAAAAAAATGGTGATTTTGAGCAAAATTACACTACCAGCTCTTGGAAGCCAAAAATGGCAATTTTGACCAAAAATGACACTCCCGGCCCTTGTAAGCCAAAAAATGGTAATTTTGACTAAAACTACACTCCTTGCTCTCGTAAGCAAAAAAATGGTCTTTTTGACCAAAAACGACACTCGCAGCCCATTCAGACAGAAAATGGTAATTTTGACCAAAAAATTACACTCCCAGCCCTTGGAAGGCAACAATGGTAATTTTGACCCAAAACGACACTCCTAGACCTTGGGAGCAAAAAATGGTAATTTTGACCAAAAACGACAATCCCAGCCCTTTAGAATAAAAGTGGTCCTTTTGACCAAAAACGACACTCCTGGCCCTTGGAAGCCAAAAATGGTCATTTTGTCCCAAAACGACACTCGCGGCCCTTGGAAGCAAAAAATTGTAATTTTGACCAAAAACTACACTTCTGGCCCTTGTAAGCCAAAAAATGGTCATTTTGACCAAAAACTACACTCCTTGTTCTCGTAAGCAAAAAAATGGTCTTTTTGACCAAAAACGACACTCGCAGCCCATTCAGACCAAAAATGGTCATTTTGACCAAAAACTACACTTCCGGCCCTTGTAAGCCAAAAAATTGTAATTTTGACCAAAACTGACACTCCTAGCCCATGGAAGCAAAAAATGGTAATTTTGACCAAAAACGACACTCCCGACTCTTGGAAGCCAAAAATGGCCATTTTGACCAAAAACTACACTTCCGGCCCTTGTAAGCCAAAAATTTGTAATTTTGACCAAAACTGACACTCCTAGCCCATGGAAGCAAAAAATGGTAATTTTGACCAAAAACGACACTTCCGGCCCTTGTAAGCCAAAAATTTGTAATTTTGACCAAAACTGACACTCCTAGCCCATGGAAGCAAAAAATGGTAATTTTGACCAAAAACGACACTCCCGACTCTTGGAAGCCAAAAATGGCCATTTTGACCAAAAACGACACTCTAGGCCTTGGAAGCAAAAAAAAATGGTGATTTTGAGCAAAATTACACTACCAGCTCTTGGAAGCCAAAAATGGCAATTTTGACCAAAAATGACACTCCCGGCCCTTGTAAGCCAAAAAATGGTAATTTTGACTAAAAACTACACTCCTTGCTCTCGTAAGCAAAAAAATGTTCTTTTTGACCAAAAACGACACTCGCAGCCCATTCAGACAGAAAATGGTAATTTTGACCAAAAAATTACACTCCCAGCCCTTGGAAGGCAACAATGGTAATTTTGACCCAAAACGACACTCCTAGACCTTGGGAGCAAAAAATGGTAATTTTGACCAAAAACGACAATCCCAGCCCTTTAGAATAAAAGTGGTCCTTTTGACCAAAAACGACACTCCTGGCCCTTGGAAGCCAAAAATGGTCATTTTGTCCCAAAACGACACTCGCGGCCCTTGGAAGCAAAAAATGGTAATTTTGACCAAAAACTACACTTCTGGCCCTTGTAAGCCAAAAATGGTCATTTTGACCAAAAACTACACTCCTTGTTCTCGTAAGCAAAAAAATGGTCTTTTTGACCAAAAACGACACTCGCAGCCCATTCAGACCAAAAATGGTCATTTTGACCAAAAACTACACTTCCGGCCCTTGTAAGCCAAAAAATTGTAATTTTGACCAAAACTGACACTCCTAGCCCATGGAAGCAAAAAATGGTAATTTTGACCAAAAACGACACTCCCGACTCTTGGGAAGCCAAAAATGGCCATTTTGACCAAAACTACACTTCCGGCCCTTGTAAGCCAAAAATTTGTAATTTTGACCAAAACTGACACTCCTAGCCCATGGAAGCAAAAAATGGTAATTTTGACCAAAAACGACACTCCCGACTCTTGGAAGCCAAAAATGGCCATTTTGACCAAAAACGACACTCTAGGCCCTTGGAAGCAAAAAAAATGGTGATTTTGAGCAAAATTACACTACCAGCTCTTGGAAGCCAAAAATGGCAATTTTGACCAAAAATGACACTCCCGGCCCTTGTAAGCCAAAAAATGGTAATTTTGACTAAAAACTACACTCCTTGCTCTCGTAAGCAAAAAAAATGTTCTTTTTGACCAAAACGACACTCGCAGCCCATTCAGACAGAAAATGGTAATTTTGACCAAAAAATTACACTCCCAGCCCTTGGAAGGCAACAATGGTAATTTTGACCCAAAAACGACACTCCTAGACCTTGGGAGCAAAAAATGGTAATTTTGACCAAAAACGACAATCCCAGCCCTTTAGAATAAAAGTGGTCATTTTGACCAAAAACGACACTCCTGGCCCTTGGAAGCCAAAAATGGTCATTTTGTCCCAAACGACACTCACGGCCCTTGGAAGCAAAAAATTGTAATTTTGACCAAAAACTACACTTCTGGCCCTTGTAAGCCAAAAAATGGTCATTTTGACCAAAAACTACACTCCTTGTTCTCGTAAGCAAAAAAATGGTCTTTTTGACCAAAAACGACACTCGCAGCCCATTCAGACCAAAAATGGTCATTTTGACCAAAAAACCACACTCCCGACTCCTGTAAGCCAAAAATAGTAATTTTGACCAAAAATCACACTCCTGGCCCTTGTAAGCCAAAAAATGGTCATTTTGACCAAAAATTACACTTTTGGCCCTTTGAAGCCAAAAATTGTAATTTTGACCCAAAACGACACTGCCGCCATTGGAAGCAAAAAATTGTCATTTTGACCAAAAACTACACTTTCGGCCCTTGTAAGCCAAAAATTGTAATTTTGACCAAAACTGACACTCCTAGCCCTTTGAAGCAAAAAATGGTAATTTTGACCAAAAACGACACTTCCGGCCCTTGTAAGCCAAAAATTTGTAATTTTGACCAAAACTGACACTCCTAGCCCATGGAAGCAAAAAATGGTAATTTTGACCAAAAACGACACTCCCGACTCTTGGAAGCCAAAAATGGCCATTTTGACCAAAAACGACACTCTAGGCCCTTGGAAGCAAAAAAATGGTGATTTTGAGCAAAATTACACTACCAGCTCTTGGAAGCCAAAAATGGCAATTTTGACCAAAAATGACACTCCCGGCCCTTGTAAGCCAAAAAATGGTAATTTTGACTAAAAACTACACTCCTTGCTCTCGTAAGCAAAAAAATGTTCTTTTTGACCAAAAACGACACTCGCAGCCCATTCAGACAGAAAATGGTCATTTTGACCAAAAAATTACACTCCCAGCCCTTGGAAGGCAACAATGGTAATTTTGACCCAAAACGACACTCCTAGACCTTGGGAGCAAAAAATGGTAATTTTGACCAAAAACGACAATCCCAGCCCTTTAGAATAAAAGTGGTCATTTTGACCAAAAACGACACTCCTGGCCGTTGGAAGCCAAAAATGGTCATTTTGTCCCAAAACGACACTCGCGGCCCTTGGAAGCAAAAAATTGTAATTTTGACCAAAAACTTCACTTCTGGCCCTTGTAAGCCAAAAAATGGTCATTTTGACCAAAAACTACACTCCTTGTTCTCGTAAGCAAAAAAATGGTCTTTTTGACCAAAAACGACACTCGCAGCCCATTCAGACCAAAAATGGTCATTTTGACCAAAAACTACACTTCCGGCCCTTGTAAGCCAAAAAATTGTAATTTTGACCAAAACTGACACTCCTAGCCCATGGAAGCAAAAAATGGTAATTTTGACCAAAAACGACACTCCCGACTCTTGGAAGCCAAAAATGGCCATTTTGACCAAAAACTACACTTCCGGCCCTTGTAAGCCAAAAATTTGTAATTTTGACCAAAACTGACACTTCTAGCCCATGGAAGCAAAAAATGGTAATTTTGACCAAAAACGACACTCCCGACTCTTGGAAGCCAAAAATGGCCATTTTGACCAAAAACGACACTCTAGGCCCTTGGAAGCAAAAAAAATGGTGATTTTGAGCAAAATTACACTACCAGCTCTTGGAAGCCAAAAATGGCAATTTTGACCAAAAATGACACTCCCGGCCCTTGTAAGCCAAAAAATGGTAATTTTGACTAAAAACTACACTCCTTGCTCTCGTAAGCAAAAAAATGTTCTTTTTGACCAAAAACGACACTCGCAGCCCATTCAGACAGAAAATGGTAATTTTGACCAAAAAATTACACTCCCAGCCCTTGGAAGGCAACAATGGTAATTTTGACCCAAAACGACACTCCTAGACCTTGGGAGCAAAAAATGGTAATTTTGACCAAAAACGACAATCCCAGCCCTTTAGAATAAAAGTGGTCATTTTGACCAAAAACGACACTCCTGGCCCTTGGAAGCCAAAAATGGTCATTTTGTCCCAAAACGACACTCGCGGCCCTTGGAAGCAAAAAATTGTAATTTTGACCAAAAACTACACTTCTGGCCCTTGTAAGCCAAAAAATGGTCATTTTGACCAAAAACTACACTCCTTGTTCTCGTAAGCAAAAAAATGGTCTTTTTGACCAAAAACGACACTCGCAGCCCATTCAGACCAAAAATGGTCATTTTGACCAAAAACCACACTCCCGACTCCTGTAAGCCAAAAATAGTAATTTTGACCAAAAATCACACTCCTGGCCCTTGTAAGCCAAAAAATGGTCATTTTGACCAAAAATTACACTTTTGGCCCTTTGAAGCCAAAAATTGTAATTTTGACCCAAAACGACACTGCCGCCATTGGAAGCAAAAAATTGTCATTTTGACCAAAAACTACACTTTCGGCCCTTGTAAGCCAAAAAATTGTAATTTTGACCAAAACTGACACTCCTAGCCCATGGAAGCAAAAAATGGTAATTTTGACCAAAAACTACACTTCCCGCTTTTGGAAGCCAAAAATGGCAATTTTGACCAAAAATGACACCCCGGCTATTGGAAGCAAAAAATGGTAATTTTGACCAAAAACTACACTCCTGGCCCTTGGAAGCCAAAAATGGTCATTTTGTCCAAAAAACGACACTCTCGACCTTGGAAGCAAAAATTTGTAATTTTGACCAAAAACGACACATCTGGACCCTGTAAGATAAAAAATGGTCATTTTGACCCAAAACGACACTTCCGGCATTTTGAGACCAAAAATGGTAATTTTGACCAATTACGACAGTCCCGGCCCTTTGAAACAGAAAATGGTAATTTTTACCAAAAACGACACTCCCTTTGAGACAAAAAATTGTAGTTTTGACCAAAAACCACACTCCCGACTCCTGTAAGCCAAAAATGGTAGTTATGACCAAAAATGACACTCCTGGCCCTTGTAAGCCAGAAAATGGTCATTTTGACCAAAAATTACACTTCTGGCCCTTGGAAACCAAAAATGGTAATTTTGACCCAAAACGACACTGGCGCGCATGGAAGCAAAAAAATTGTCATTTTGACCAAAAACTACACTTCCGGCCCTTGTAAGCCAAAAAATTGTAATTTTGACCAAAACTGACACTCCTAGCCCATGGAAGCAAAAAATGGTCATTTTGACCAAAAACGACACTCCCGACTCTTGGAAGCCAAAAATGGCCATTTTGACCAAAAACTACACTTCCGGCCTTGTAAGCCAAAAATTTGTAATTTTGACCAAAACTGACACTCCTAGCCCATGGAAGCAAAAAATGGTAATTTTGACCAAAAACGACACTCCCGACTCTTGGAAGCCAAAAATGGCCATTTTGACCAAAAACGACACTCCCGGCCCTTGGAAGCAAAAAAAATGGTAATTTTGAGCAAAATTACACTCCCGACTCTTGGGAGCCAAAAATGGTCATTTTGACCAAAAACTACACTCTCTGGCCCTTGTAAGTCAAAAATGGTCATTTTGACCAATAACGACAGTCCCGGCCCTTTGAAACAGAAAATTGTAATTTTTACCAAAAATGACACTCCCTTTGAGACAAAAAATGGTAATTTTGACCAAAAACCACACTCCCGACTCCTGTAAGCCAAAAATGGTAATTTTGAACAAAAATGACACTCCTGGCCCTTGTAAGCCAGAAAATGGTAATTTTGACCAAAAATTACACTTCTGGCCCTTGGAAGCCAAAAATGGTAATTTTGACCCAAAACGACACTCCCGACTCTTGGAAGCCAAATATGGCCATTTTGACCAAAAACTACACTTCCGGCCCTTGTAAGCCAAAAATTTGTAATTTTGACCAAAACTGACACTCCTAGCCCATGGAAGTAAAAAATGGTATTTTTGACCAAAAACGACACTCCCGACTCTTGGAAGCCAAAAATGGCAATTTTGACCAAAAACGACACTCCCGGCCCTTGGAAGCAAAAAAAATGGTAATTTTGAGCAAAATTACACTCCCGACTCTTGGGAGCCAAAAATGGTCATTTTGACCAAAAACTACACTCTCTGGCCCTTGTAAGTCAAAAATGGTCATTTTGACCCAAAACGACACTTCCGGCCTTTTGAGACCAAAAATGGTCATTTTGACCAATAACGACAGTCCCGGCCCTTTGAAACAGAAAATTGTAATTTTTACCAAAAATGACACTCCCTTTGAGACAAAAAATGGTCATTTTGACCAAAAACCACACTCCCGACTCCTGTAAGCCAAAAATGGTAATTTTGACCAAAAATGACACTCCTGGCCCTTGTAAGCCAGAAAATGGTAATTTTGACCAAAAATTACACTTCTGGCCCTTGGATGCCAAAAATGGTAATTTTGACCCAAAACGACACTGCCGCCCATGGAAGCAAAAAAATGGTCATTTTGACCAAAAACGACACTGCCGCCCTTGTAAGCCAAAAAATTGTAATTTTGACCAAAACTGACACTACTAGCCCATGGAAGCAAAAAATGGTAATTTTGACCAAAAACGACACTCCCGGCTCTTGGAAGCCAAAAATTGCCATTTTGACCAAAAACGACACTCTAGGCCCTTGGAAGCAAAAAAAATGGTAATTTTGAGCAAAATTACACTACCGGCTCTTGGAAGCCAAAAATGGCAATTTTGACCAAAAATGACACTCCCGGCCCTTGTAAGCCAAAAAATGGTAATTTTGACTAAAAACTACACTCCTTGCTCTCGTAAGCTAAAAAATGTTCTTTTTGACCAAAAACGACACTCGCAGCCCATTCAGACAGAAAATGGTAATTTTGACCAAAAAATTACACTCCCAGCCCTTGGAAGGCAACAATGGTAATTTTGACCCAAAACGACACTCCTAGACCTTGGGAGCAAAAAATGGTAATTTTGACCAAAAACGACAATCCCAGCCCTTTAGAATAAAAGTGGTCATTTTGACCAAAAACGACACTCCTGGCCCTTGGAAGCCAAAAATGGTCATTTTGTCCCAAAACGACACTCGCGGCCCTTGGAAGCAAAAAATTGTAATTTTGACCAAAAACTACACTTCTGGCCCTTGTAAGCCAAAAAATGGTCATTTTGACCAAAAACTACACTCCTTGTTCTCGTAAGCAAAAAAATGGTCTTTTTGACCAAAAACGACACTCGCAGCCCATTCAGACCAAAAATGGTCATTTTGACCAAAAACCACACTCCCGACTCCTGTAAGCCAAAAATAGTAATTTTGACCAAAAATCACACTCCTGGCCCTTGTAAGCCAAAAAATGGTCATTTTGACCAAAAATTACACTTTTGGCCCTTTGAAGCCAAAAATTGTAATTTTGACCCAAAACGACACTGCCGCCATTGGAAGCAAAAAATGGTCATTTTGACCAAAAACTACACTTTCGGCCCTTGTAAGCCAAAAAATTGTAATTTTGACCAAAACTGACACTCCTAGCCCATGGAAGCAAAAAATGGTAATTTTGACCAAAAACGACACTTCCGGCTCTTGGAAGCCAAAAATGGCAATTTTGACCAAAAATGACACCCCGGCTATTGGAAGCAAAAAATGGTAATTTTGACCAAAAACTACACTCCTGGCCCTTGGAAGCCAAAAATGGTCATTTTGTCCAAAAAACGACACTCTCGACCTTGGAAGCAAAAATTTGTAATTTTGACCAAAAACGACACATCTGGCCCTTGTAAGATAAAAAATGGTAATTTTGACCCAAAACGACACTTCCGGCCTTTTGAGACCAAAAATGGTAATTTTGACCAATTACGACAGTCCCGGCCCTTTGAAACAGAAAATGGTAATTTTTACCAAAAACGACACTCCCTTTGAGACAAAAAATGGTAGTTTTGACCAAAAACCACACTCCCGACTCCTGTAAGCCAAAAATGGTAATTATGACCAAAAATGACACTCCTGGCCCTTGTAAGCCAGAAAATGGTCATTTTGACCAAAAATTACACTTCTGGCCCTTGGAAGCCAAAAATGGTAATTTTGACCCAAAACGACACTGGCGCGCATGGAAGCAAAAAAATGGTCATTTTGACCAAAAACTACACTTCCGGCCCTTGTAAGCCAAAAAATTGTAATTTTGACCAAAAACTGACACTCCTAGCCCATGGAAGCAAAAAATGGTAATTTTGACCAAAAACGACACTCCCGACTCTTGGAAGCCAAAAATGGCCATTTTGACCAAAAACTACACTTCCGGCCCTTGTAAGCCAAAAATTTGTAATTTTGACCAAAACTGACACTCCTAGCCCATGGAAGTAAAAAATGGTAATTTTGACCAAAAACGACACTCCCGACTCTTGGAAGCCAAAAATGGCAATTTTGACCAAAAACGACACTCCCGGCCCTTGGAAGCAAAAAAAATGGTAATTTTGAGCAAAATTACACTCCCGACTCTTGGGAGCCAAAAATGGTCATTTTGACCAAAAACTACACTCTCTGGCCCTTGTAAGTCAAAAATTGTCATTTTGACCCCAAAACGACACTTCCGGCCTTTTGAGACCAAAAATGGTCATTTTGACCAATAACGACAGTCCTGGGCCCTTTGAAACAGTAAATTGTAATTTTTACCAAAAATGACACTCCCTTTGAGACAAAAAATGGTCATTTTGACCAAAAACCACACTCCCGACTCCTGTAAGCCAAAAATGGTAATTTTGACCAAAAATGACACTCCTGGCCCTTGAACGCCAGAAAATGGTAATTTTGACCAAAAATTACACTTCTGGCCCTTGGAAGCCAAAAATGGTAATTTTGACCCAAAACGACACTGCCGCCCATGGAAGCAAAAAATGGTCATTTTGACCAAAAACGACACTGCCGCCCTTGTAAGCCAAAAAATTGTAATTTTGACCAAAACTGACACTACTAGCCCATGGAAGCAAAAAAATGGTAATTTTGACCAAAGACGACACTCCCGGCTCTTGGAAGCCAAAAATGGCCATTTTGACCAAAAACGACACTCTAGGCCCTTGGAAGCAAAAAAAAATGGTGATTTTGAGCAAAATTACACTACCAGCTCTTGGAAGCCAAAAATGGCAATTTTGACCCAAAAATGACACTCCCGGCCCTTGTAAGCCAAAAAATGGTAATTTTGACTAAAAACTACACTCCTTGCTCTCGTAAGCAAAAAAATGTTCTTTTTGACCAAAAACGACACTCGCAGCCCATTCAGACAGAAAATGGTAATTTTGACCAAAAAATTACACTCCCAGCCCTTGGAAGGCAACAATGATAATTTTGACCCAAAACGACACTCCTAGACCTTGGGAGCAAAAAATGGTAATTTTGACCAAAAACGACAATCCCAGCCCTTTAGAATAAAAGTGGTCATTTTGACCAAAAACGACACTCCTGGCCCTTGGAAGCCAAAAATGGTCATTTTGTCCCAAACGACACTCGCGGCCCTTGGAAGCAAAAAATTGTAATTTTGACCAAAAACTACACTTCTGGCCCTTGTAAGCCAAAAAATGGTCATTTTGACAAAAAACTACACTCCTTGTTCTCGTAAGCAAAAAAATTGTCTTTTTGACCAAAAACGACACTCGCAGCCCATTCAGACCAAAAATGGTCATTTTGACCAAAAACCACACTCCCGACTCCTGTAAGCCAAAAATAGTAATTTTGACCAAAAATCACACTCCTGGCCCTTGTAAGCCAAAAAATGGTCATTTTGACCAAAAATTACACTTTTGGCCCTTTGAAGCCAAAAATTGTAATTTTGACCCAAAACGACACTGCCGCCATTGGAAGCAAAAAATGGTCATTTTGATCAAAAACTACACTTTCGGCCCTTGTAAGCCAAAAAATTGTAATTTTGACCAAAACTGACACTCCTAGCCCATGGAAGCAAAAAATGGTAATTTTGACCAAAAACGACACTTCCGGCTCTTGGAAGCCAAAAATGGCAATTTTGACCAAAAATGACACCCCCGCTATTGGAAGCAAAAAATGGTAATTTTGACCAAAAACTACACTCCTGGCCCTTGGAAGCCAAAAATGGTCATTTTGTCCAAAAAACGACACTCTCGACCTTGGAAGCAAAAATTTGTAATTTTGACCAAAAACGACACATCTGGCCCTTGTAAGATAAAAAATGGTAATTTTGACCCAAAACGACACTTCCGGCCTTTTGAGACCAAAAATGGTAATTTTGACCAATTACGACAGTCCCGGCCCTTTGAAACAGAAAATGGTAATTTTTACCAAAAACGACACTCCCTTTGAGACAAAAAATGGTAGTTTTGACCAAAAACCACACTCCCGATTCCTGTAAGCCAAAAATGGTAATTATGACCAAAAATGACACTCCTGGCCCTTGTAAGCCAGAAAATGGTCATTTTGACCAAAAATTACACTTCTGGCCCTTGGAAGCCAAAAATGGTAATTTTGCCCCAAAACGACACTGGCGCGCATGGAAGCAAAAAAATGGTCATTTTGACCAAAAACTACACTTCCGGCCCTTGTAAGCCAAAAAATTGTAATTTTGACCAAAACTGACACTCCTAGCCCATGGAAGCAAAAAATGGTAATTTTGACCAAAAACGACACTCCCGACTCTTGGAAGCCAAAAATGGCCATTTTGACCAAAAACTACACTTCCGGCCCTTGTAAGCCAAAAATTTGTAATTTTGACCAAAACTGACACTCCTAGCCCATGGAAGTAAAAAATGGTTATTTTGACCAAAAACGACACTCCTGACTCTTGGAAGCCAAAAATGGCAATTTTGACCAAAAACGACACTCCCGGCCCTTGGAAGCAAAAAAAATGGTAATTTTGAGCAAAATTACACTCCCGACTCTTGGGAGCCAAAAATGGTCATTTTGACCAAAAACTACACTCTCTGGCCCTTGTAAGTCAAAAATGGTCATTTTGACCCAAAACGACACTTCCGGCCTTTTGAGACCAAAAATGGTCATTTTGACCAATAACGACAGTCCCGGCCCTTTGAAACAGTAAATTGTAATTTTTACCAAAAATGACACTCCCTTTGAGACAAAAAATGGTCATTTTGACCAAAAACCACACTCCCGACTCCTGTAAGCCAAAAATGGTAATTTTGACCAAAAATGACACTCCTGGCCCTTGTAAGCCAGAAAATGGTAATTTTGACCAAAAATTACACTTCTGGCCCTTGGAAGCCAAAAATGGTAATTTTGACCCAAAACGACACTGCCGCCCATGGAAGCAAAAAAATGGTCATTTTGACCAAAAACGACACTGCCGCCCTTGTAAGCCAAAAAATTGTAATTTTGACCAAAACTGACACTACTAGCCCATGGAAGCAAAAAATGAAAATTTTGACCAAAAACGACACTCCCGGCTCTTGGAAGCCAAAAATGGCCATTTTGACCAAAAACGACACTCTAGGCCCTTGGAAGCAAAAAAAATGGTGATTTTGAGCAAAATTACACTACCAGCTCTTGGAAGCCAAAAATGGCAATTTTGACCAAAAATGACACTCCCGGCCCTTGTAAGCCAAAAAATGGTAATTTTGACTAAAAACTACACTCCTTGCTCTCGTAAGCAAAAAAATGTTCTTTTTGACCAAAAACGACACTCGCAGCCCATTCAGACAGAAAATGGTAATTTTGACCAAAAAATTACACTCCCAGCCCTTGGAAGGCAACAATGGTAATTTTGACCCAAAACGACACTCCTAGACCTTGGGAGCAAAAAATGGTAATTTTGACCAAAAACGACAATCCCAGCCCTTTAGAATAAAAGTGGTCATTTTGACCAAAAACGACACTCCTGGCCCTTGGAAGCCAAAAATGGTCATTTTGTCCCAAAACGACACTCACGGCCCTTGGAAGCAAAAAATTGTAATTTTGACCAAAAACTACACTTCTGGCCCTTGTAAGCCAAAAAATGGTCATTTTGACCAAAAACTACACTCCTTGTTCTCGGAAGCCAAAAATGGCCATTTTGACCAAAATCGACACTCCCGGCCCTTGGAAGCAAAAAAAATGGTAATTTTGAACAAAATTACACTCCCGGCTCTCGGAAGCCAAAAATGGCCATTTTGACCCAAAACGACACTGCCGCCCTTGTAAGCCAAAAAATTGTAATTTTGACCAAAACTGACACTACTAGCCCATGGAAGCAAAAAATGGTAATTTTGACCAAAAACGACACTCCCGGCTCTTGGAACCAAAAATGGCCATTTTGACCAAAAACGACACTCTAGGCCCTTGGAAGCAAAAAAATGGTAATTTTGGAGCAAAATTACACTACCGGCTCTTGGAAGTCAAAAATGGCAATTTTGACCAAAATGACACTCCCGGCCCTTGTAAGCCAAAAAATGGTAATTTTGACTAAAAACTACACTCTTTGCTCTCGTAAGCAAAAAATGGTCATTTTGACCAAAAACTACACTCCTTGTTCTCGTAAGCAAAAAAATGGTCTTTTTGACAAAAAACGACACTCGCAGCCCATTCAGACCAAAAATGGTCATTTTGACCAAAACCACACTCCCGACTCCTGTAAGCCAAAAATAGTAATTTTGACCAAAAATCACACTCCTGGCCCTTGTAACAAAAAATGGTCATTTTGACCAAAAATTACACTTTTGGCCCTTTGAAGCCAAAAATTGTAATTTTGACCCAAAACGACACTGCCGCCCTTGGAAGCAAAAAATGGTCATTTTGACCAAAAACTACACTTCCGGCCCTTGTAAGCCAAAAAATTGTAATTTTGACCAAACTGACACTCCTAGCCCATGGAAGCAAAAAATTGTAATTTTGACCAAAAACGACACTTCCGGCTCTTGGAAGCCAAAAATGGCAATTTTGATCAAAAATGACACCCCGGCTTATTGGAAGCAAAAAATGGTAATTTTGACCAAAAACTACACTCCTGGCCCTTGGAAGCCAAAAATGGTCATTTTGTCCAAAAAACGACACTCTCGACCTTGGAAGCAAAAATTTGTAATTTTGACCAAAAACGACACTTCTGGCCCTTGTAAGATAAAAAATGGTCATTTTGACCCAAAACGACACTTCCGGCCTTTTGAGACCAAAAATGGTCATTTTGACCTATTACGACAGTCCCGGCCCTTTGAAACAGAAAATGGTAATTTTTTACCAATAACGACACTCCCTTTGAGACCAAAAATATTTATTTTGACCAAAAACGACACTCCCGACTCTCGGAAACCAAAAATGCCCATTTTGACCAAAGACGACACTCCCGGCCCTTGGAAGCAAAAAAATGGTAATTTTGAGCAAAATTACACTCCCGGCTCTTGGAAGCCAAAAATGGCCATTTTGACCCAAAACGACACTGCCGCCCTTGTAAGCCAAAAAATTGTAATTTTGACCAAAACTGACACTACTAGCCCATGGAAGCAAAAAATGGTAATTTTGACCAAAAACGACACTCCCGGCTCTTGGAAGCCAAAAATGGCCATTTTGACCAAAAATGACACTCCCGGCCCTTGTAAGCCAAAAAATGGTAATTTTGACTAAAAACTACACTCCTTGCTCTCGTAAGCAAAAAAATGGTCTTTTTGACCAAAAACGACACTCGCAGCCCATTCAGACAGAAAATGGTAATTTTGACCAAAAAATTACACTCCCAGCCCTTGGAAGGCAACAATGGTAATTTTGACCCAAAACTACACTCCTAACTTGGGAGCAAAAAATGGTAATTTTGACCAAAAACGAGAATCCCAGCCCTTTAGAATAAAAGTGGTCATTTTGACCAAAAACGACACTCCTGGCCCTTGGAAGCCAAAAATGGTCATTTTGTCCCAAAACGACACCCCGGCTATTGGAAGCAAAAAATAGTAATTTTGACCTAAAACTACACTCCTGGCCCTTGGATGCCAAAAATGGTCATTTTGTCCAAAAAACGACACTCGCGGCCCTTGGAAGCAAAAATTTGTAATTTTGACCAAAAACTACACTTCTGGCCCTTGTAAGATAAAAAATGGTCATTTTGACCCAAAACGACACTTCCGGCCTTTTGAGACCAAAAATGGTCATTTTGACCTATTACGACAGTCCCGGCCCTTTGAAACAGAAAATGGTAATTTTTACCAATAACGACACTCCCTTTGAGACCAAAAAATATTTATTTTGACCAAAAACGACACTCCCGACTCTCGGAAACCAAAAATGCCCATTTTGACCAAAGACGACACTCCCGACCCTTGGAAGCAAAAAAAAATGGTAATTTTGAGCAAAATTACACTCCCGGCTCTTGGAAGCCAAAAATTGCCATTTTGACCCAAAACGACACTGCCGCCCTTAAGCCAAAAAATTGTAATTTTGACCAAAACTGACACTACTAGCCCATGGAAGCAAAAATTGTAATTTTGACCAAAAACGACACTCCCGGCTCTTGGAAGCCAAAAATGGCCATTTTGACCAAAACGACACTCTAGACCCTTGGATGCAAAAAAAAATGGTAATTTTGAGCAAAATTACACTACCGGCTTTTGGAACCCAAAAATGGCAATTTTGACCAAAAATGACGCTCCCGGCCCTTGTAAGCCAAAAAATGGTAATTTTGACTAAAAACTACACTCCTTGCTCTCGTAAGCAAAAAAATGGTCTTTTTGACCAAAAACGACACTCGCAGCCCATTCAGACAGAAAATGGTAATTTTGACCAAAAAATTACACTCCCAGCCCTTGGAAGGCAACAATGGTAATTTTGACCCAAAACTACACTCCTAACTTGGGAGCAAAAAATGGTAATTTTGACCAAAAACGAGAATCCCAGCCCTTTAGAATAAAAGTGGTCATTTTGACCAAAACGACACTCCTGGCCCTTGGAAGCCAAAAATGGTCATTTTGTCCCAAAACGACACCCCGGCTATTGGAAGCAAAAAATAGTAATTTTGACCTAAAACTACACTCCTGGCCCTTGGATGCCAAAAATGGTCATTTTGTCCAAAAAACGACACTCGCGGCCCTTGGAAGCAAAAATTTGTAATTTTGACCAAAAAACTACACTTCTGCCCTTGTAAGATAAAAAATGGTCATTTTGACCCAAAACGACACTTCCAGCCTTTTGAGACCAAAAATGGTCATTTTGACCAATAACGACAGTCCCTGCCCATTGAAACAGAAAATGGTAATTTTTACCAAAAACGACACTCCCTTTGAGACAAAAATGGTAATTTTGACCAAAAACCACACTCCAAGCTCCTGTAAGCAAAAAATGGTAATTTTGACCAAAAATGACAGTCCTAGCCCTTGTAAGCCAAAAAATGGTCATTTTGACCAAACACGACACTCCTAGCCCTTGGAAGCAAAAAATTGTAATTTTGACCAAAAATTACACTTCTGGCCCTTGGAAGCCAAAAATGGTAATTTTGACCCAAAACGACACTTCCTGACCTTTGAGACCAAAAATGGTCATTTTGACCAAAAACTACACTCTCTGGCCCTTGTAAGTCAAAAATGGTCATTTTGACCCAAAACGACACTTCCAGCCTTTTGAGACCAAAAATGGTCATTTTGACCAATAACTACAGTCCCGGCCCTTTAAAACAGAAAATTGTAATTTTTACCAAAAATGACACTCCTAGCCCATGGAAGCAAAAAATGGTAATTTTGACCAAAAACGACACTCCCGACTCTTGGAAGCCAAAAATGGCCATTTTAACCAAAAACGACACTCCCGGCCCTTGGAAGCAAAAAAAAACGGTAATTTTGAGCAAAAATTACACTCCCGGCTCTTGGAAGCCAAAAATGGCCATTTTGACCCAAAATGACACTGCCGCCTTTGTAAGCCAAAAAATTGTAATTTTGACCAAAACTGACACTACTAGCCCATGGAAGCAAAAAATGGTCATTTTGACCAAAAACGACACTCCCGGCTCTTGGAAGCCAAAAATGGCCATTTTGACCAAAAACGACACTCCCGGCCCTAGGAAGCAAAAAAATTGTCATTTTGACCAAAAACTACACTTCCGGCCCTTGTAGGCCAAAAAATTGTAATTTTGACCAAAACTGACACTCCTAGCCCATGGAAGCAAAAAATGGTAATTTTGACCAAAAACGACACTCCCAACTCTTGGAAGCCAAAAATGGCCATTTTGACCAAAAACGACACTCCCGACCCTTGGAAGAAAAAAAATATGATAATTTTGAGCAAAATTACACTCCCGACTCTTGGAAGCCAAAAATGGCCATTTTGACCCAAAACGACACTGCCGCCCTTGTAAGCTAAAAAATTGTAATTTTGACCAAAACTGACACTACTAGCCCATGGAAGCAAAAAAATGGTAATTTTGACCAAAAACGACACTCCCGGCTCTTGGAAGCCAAAAATGGCCATTTTGACCAAAAACCACACTCCCGGCCCTTGGAAGCAAAATAAATGGTAATTTTGAGCAAAATTACACTCCCGGCTCTTGGAAGCCAAAAATGGCAATTTTGACCAAAAATGACACTCCCGGCCCTTGGAAGCAAAAAATTGTAATTTTGACCAGAAACTACACTTCTGGCCCTTGTAAGCCAAAAAATGGTCATTTTGACCAAAAACTACACTCCTTGTTCTCGTAAACAAAAAAAATGGTAATTTTGACCAAAAACCACACTCCCGACTCCTGTAAGCCAAAAATAGTAATTTTGACCAAAAATGACACTCCTGGCCCTTGGAAGCAAAAAATTGTAATTTTGACCACAAACTACACTTCTGGCCCTTGTAAGCCAAAAAATGGTAATTTTGACCAAAAACTACACTCCTTGTTTTCGTAAGCAAAAAAAATGGTCTTTTTGACCAAAAACGACAATCGCAGCCCATTCAGAACAAAAATGGTCATTTTGACCAAAAACCACACTTCCGACTCCTGTAAGCCAAAAATAGTAATTTTGACTAAAAATGACACTCCTGGCCCTTGTAAGAAAAAATATGGTCATTTTGACCAAAAATTACACTTTTGGACCTTTGAAGCCAAAAATTGTAATTTTGACCCAAAACGACACTGCCGCCCATGGAAGCAAAAAATGGTAATTTTGAACAAAAACGACACTTCCGGCTCTTGGAAGCCAAAAATGGCCATTTTGACCAAAAACGACACCCCGGCTATTGGAAGCAAAAAATAGTAATTTTGACCTAAAACTACACTCCTGGCCCTTGGATGCCAAAAATGGTCATTTTGTCCAAAAAACGACACTCGCGGCCCTTGGAAGCAAAAATTTGTAATTTTGACCAAAAATTACACTTCTGGCCCTTGGAAGCCAAAAATGGTAATTTTGACCCAAAACGACACTTCCTGACCTTTGAGACCAAAAATGGTCATTTTGACCAAAAATTACACTCTCTGGCCCTTGTAAGTCAAAAATGGTCATTTTGACCCAAAACGACACTTCCAGCCTTTTGAGACCAAAAATGGTCATTTTGACCAATAACTACAGTCCCGGCCCTTTGAAACAGAAAATTGTAATTTTTACCAAAAATGACACTCCCTTTCAGACAAAAAATGGTAATTTTGACCAAAAACCACACTCCCGACTCCTGTAAGCCAAAAATGGTAATTTTGACCAAAAATAACACTCCTGGCCCTTTAAGCCAGAAAATGGTAATTTTGACCAAAAATTACACTTCTGGTCCTTGGAAGCCAAAAATGGCAATTTTGACCCAAAACGACACTGCCGCCCATGGAAGCAAAAAAATGGTCATTTTGACCAAAAACTACACTTCCGGCCCTTGTAAGTCAAAAAATTGTAATTTTGACCAAAACTGACACTCCTAGCCCATGGAAGCAAAAAATGGTAATTTTGACCAAAAACGACACTCCCGACTCTCGGAAGCCAAAAATGGCCATTTTGACCAAAATCGACACTCCCGGCCCTTGGAAGCAAAAAAAATGGTAATTTTGAACAAAATTACACTCCCGGCTCTTGGAAGCCAAAAATGGCCATTTTGACCCAAAACGACACTGCCGCCCTTGTAAGCCAAAAAATTGTAATTTTGACCAAAACTGACACTACTAGCCCATGGAAGCAAAAAATGGTAATTTTGACCAAAAACGACACTCCCGGCTCTTGGAACCAAAAATGGCCATTTTGACCAAAAACGACACTCTAGGCCCTTGGAAGCAAAAAAATGGTAATTTTGAGCAAAATTACACTACCGGCTCTTGGAAGTCAAAAATGGCAATTTTGACCAAAAATGACACTCCCGGCCCTTGTAAGCCAAAAAATGGTAATTTTGACTAAAAACTACACTCTTTGCTCTCGTAAGCAAAAAATGGTCATTTTGACCAAAAACTACACTCCTTGTTCTCGTAAGCAAAAAAATGGTCTTTTTGACAAAAAACGACACTCGCAGCCCATTCAGACCAAAAATGGTCATTTTGACCAAAAACCACACTCCCGACTCCTGTAAGCCAAAAATAGTAATTTTGACCAAAAATCACACTCCTGGCCCTTGTAAGCCAAAAAATGGTCATTTTGACCAAAAATTACACTTTTGGCCCTTTGAAGCCAAAAATTGTAATTTTGACCCAAAACGACACTGCCGCCCTTGGAAGCAAAAAATGGTCATTTTGACCAAAAACTACACTTCCGGCCCTTGTAAGCCAAAAAATTGTAATTTTGACCAAAACTGACACTCCTAGCCCATGGAAGCAAAAAATTGTAATTTTGACCAAAAACGACACTTCCGGCTCTTGGAAGCCAAAAATGGCAATTTTGATCAAAAATGACACCCCGGCTATTGGAAGCAAAAAATGGTAATTTTGACCAAAAACTACACTCCTGGCCCTTGGAAGCCAAAAATGGTCATTTTGTCCAAAAAACGACACTCTCGACCTTGGAAGCAAAAATTTGTAATTTTGACCAAAAACGACACTTCTGGCCCTTGTAAGATAAAAAATGGTCATTTTGACCCAAAACGACACTTCCGGCCTTTTGAGACCAAAAATGGTCATTTTGACCTATTACGACAGTCCCGGCCCTTTGAAACAGAAAATGGTAATTTTTACCAATAACGACACTCCCTTTGAGACCAAAAAATATTTATTTTGACCAAAAACGACACTCCCGACTCTCGGAAACCAAAAATGCCCATTTTGACCAAAGACGACACTCCCGGCCCTTGGAAGCAAAAAAAATGGTAATTTTGAGCAAAATTACACTCCCGGCTCTTGGAAGCCAAAAATGGCCATTTTGACCCAAACGACACTGCTGCCCTTGTAAGCCAAAAAATTGTAATTTTGACCAAAACTGACACTACTAGCCCATGGAAGCAAAAAATGGTAATTTTGACCAAAAACGACACTCCCGGCTCTTGGAAGCCAAAAATGGCCATTTTGACCAAAAATGACACTCCCGGCCCTTGTAAGCCAAAAAATGGTAATTTTGACTAAAAACTACACTCCTTGCTCTCGTAAGCAAAAAAATGGTCTTTTTGACCAAAAACGACACTCGCAGCCCATTCAGACAGAAAATGGTAATTTTGACCAAAAAATTACACTCCCAGCCCTTGGAAGGCAACAATGGTAATTTTGACCCAAAACTACACTCCTAACTTGGGAGCAAAAAATGGTAATTTTGACCAAAAACGAGAATCCCAGCCCTTTAGAATAAAAGTGGTCATTTTGACCAAAAACGACACTCCTGGCCCTTGGAAGCCAAAAATGGTCATTTTGTCCCAAAACGACACCCCGGCTATTGGAAGCAAAAAATAGTAATTTTGACCTAAAACTACACTCCTGGCCCTTGGATGCCAAAAATGGTCATTTTGTCCAAAAAACGACACTCGCGGCCCTTGGAAGCAAAAATTTGTAATTTTGACCAAAAACTACACTTCTGGCCCTTGTAAGATAAAAAATGGTCATTTTGACCCAAAACGACACTTCCAGCCTTTTGAGACCAAAAATGGTCATTTTGACCAATAACGACAGTCCCTGCCCATTGAAACAGAAAATGGTAATTTTTACCAAAAACGACACTCCCTTTGAGACAAAAATGGTAATTTTGACCAAAAACCACACTCCAAGCTCCTGTAAGCAAAAAATGGTAATTTTGACCAAAAATGACAGTCCTAGCCCTTGTAAGCCAAAAAATGGTCATTTTGACCAAACACGACACTCCTAGCCCTTGGAAGCAAAAAATTGTAATTTTGACCAAAAATTACACTTCTGGCCCTTGGAAGCCAAAAATGGTAATTTTGACCCAAAACGACACTTCCTGACCTTTGAGACCAAAAATGGTCATTTTGACCAAAAACTACACTCTCTGGCCCTTGTAAGTCAAAAATGGTCATTTTGACCCAAAACGACACTTCCAGCCTTTTGAGACCAAAAATGGTCATTTTGACCAATAACTACAGTCCCGGCCCTTTAAAACAGAAAATTGTAATTTTTACCAAAAATGACACTCCCTTTCAGACAAAAAATGGTAATTTTGACCAAAAACCACACTCCCGACTCCTGTAAGCCAAAAATGGTAATTTTGACCAAAAATAACACTCCTGGCCCTTGTAAGCCAGAAAATGGTAATTTTGACCAAAAATTACACTTCTGGTCCTTGGAAGCCAAAAATGGCAATTTTGACCCAAAACGACACTGCCGCCCATGGAAGTAAAAAAATGGTCATTTTGACCAAAAACTACACTTCCGGCCCTTGTAAGTCAAAAAATTGTAATTTTGACCAAAACTGACACTCCTAGCCCATGGAAGCAAAAAATGGTAATTTTGACCAAAAACGACACTCCCGGCTCTTGGAAGCCAAAAATGGCCATTTTGACCAAAAACCACACTCCCGGCCCTTGGAAGCAAAATAAATGGTAATTTTGAGCAAAATTACACTCCCGGCTCTTGGAAGCCAAAAATGGCAATTTTGACCAAAAATGACACTCCCGGCCCTTGGAAGCAAAAAATTGTAATTTTGACCAGAAACTACACTTCTGGCCCTTGTAAGCCAAAAAATGGTCATTTTGACCAAAAACTACACTCCTTGTTCTCGTAAACAAAAAAAATGGTAATTTTGACCAAAAACCACACTCCCGACTCCTGTAAGCCAAAAATAGTAATTTTGACCAAAAATGACACTCCTGGCCCTTGGAAGCAAAAAATTGTAATTTTGACCACAAACTACACTTCTGGCCCTTGTAAGCCAAAAAATGGTAATTTTGACCAAAAACTACACTCCTTGTTTTCGTAAGCAAAAAAAATGGTCTTTTTGACCAAAAACGACAATCGCAGCCCATTCAGAACAAAAATGGTCATTTTGACCAAAAACCACACTTCCGACTCCTGTAAGCCAAAAATAGTAATTTTGACTAAAAATGACACTCCTGGCCCTTGTAAGAAAAAATATGGTCATTTTGACCAAAAATTACACTTTTGGACCTTTGAAGCCAAAAATTGTAATTTTGACCCAAAACGACACTGCCGCCCATGGAAGCAAAAAATGGTAATTTTGAACAAAAACGACACTTCCGGCTCTTGGAAGCCAAAAATGGCCATTTTGACCAAAAACGACACCCCGGCTATTGGAAGCAAAAAATAGTAATTTTGACCTAAAACTACACTCCTGGCCCTTGGATGCCAAAAATGGTCATTTTGTCCAAAAAACGACACTCGCGGCCCTTGGAAGCAAAAATTTGTAATTTTGACCAAAAATTACACTTCTGGCCCTTGGAAGCCAAAAATGGTAATTTTGACCCAAAACGACACTTCCTGACCTTTGAGACCAAAAATGGTCATTTTGACCAATAACGACAGTCCCTGCCCATTGAAACAGAAAATGGTAATTTTTACCAAAAACGACACTCCCTTTGAGACAAAAATGGTAATTTTGACCAAAAACCACACTCCAAGCTCCTGTAAGCAAAAAATGGTAATTTTGACCAAAAATGACAGTCCTAGCCCTTGTAAGCCAAAAAATGGTCATTTTGACCAAACACGACACTCCTAGCCCTTGGAAGCAAAAAATTGTAATTTTGACCAAAAATTACACTTCTGGCCCTTGGAAGCCAAAAATGGTAATTTTGACCCAAAACGACACTTCCTGACCTTTGAGACCAAAAATGGTCATTTTGACCAAAAACTACACTCTCTGGCCCTTGTAAGTCAAAAATGGTCATTTTGACCCAAAACGACACTTCCAGCCTTTTGAGACCAAAAATGGTCATTTTGACCAATAACTACAGTCCCGGCCCTTTAAAACAGAAAATTGTAATTTTTACCAAAAATGACACTCCCTTTCAGACAAAAAATGGTAATTTTGACCAAAAACCACACTCCCGACTCCTGTAAGCCAAAAATGGTAATTTTGACCAAAAATAACACTCCTGGCCCTTGTAAGCCAGAAAATGGTAATTTTGACCAAAAATTACACTTCTGGTCCTTGGAAGCCAAAAATGGCAATTTTGACCCAAAACGACACTGCCGCCCATGGAAGTAAAAAAATGGTCATTTTGACCAAAAACTACACTTCCGGCCCTTGTAAGTCAAAAAATTGTAATTTTGACCAAAACTGACACTCCTAGCCCATGGAAGCAAAAAATGGTAATTTTGACCAAAAACGACACTCCCGGCTCTTGGAAGCCAAAAATGGCCATTTTGACCAAAAACCACACTCCCGGCCCTTGGAAGCAAAATAAATGGTAATTTTGAGCAAAATTACACTCCCGGCTCTTGGAAGCCAAAAATGGCAATTTTGACCAAAAATGACACTCCCGGCCCTTGGAAGCAAAAAATTGTAATTTTGACCAGAAACTACACTTCTGGCCCTTGTAAGCCAAAAAATGGTCATTTTGACCAAAAACTACACTCCTTGTTCTCGTAAACAAAAAAAATGGTAATTTTGACCAAAAACCACACTCCCGACTCCTGTAAGCCAAAAATAGTAATTTTGACCAAAAATGACACTCCTGGCCATTGGAAGCAAAAAATTGTAATTTTGACCACAAACTACACTTCTGGCCCTTGTAAGCCAAAAAATGGTAATTTTGACCAAAAACTACACTCCTTGTTTTCGTAAGCAAAAAAAATGGTCTTTTTGACCAAAAACGACAATCGCAGCCCATTCAGAACAAAAATGGTCATTTTGACCAAAAACCACACTTCCGACTCCTGTAAGCCAAAAATAGTAATTTTGACTAAAAATGACACTCCTGGCCCTTGTAAGAAAAAATATGGTCATTTTGACCAAAAATTACACTTTTGGACCTTTGAAGCCAAAAATTGTAATTTTGACCCAAAACGACACTGCCGCCCATGGAAGCAAAAAATGGTAATTTTGAACAAAAACGACACTTCCGGCTCTTGGAAGCCAAAAATGGCCATTTTGACCAAAAACGACACCCCGGCTATTGGAAGCAAAAAATAGTAATTTTGACCTAAAACTACACTCCTGGCCCTTGGATGCCAAAAATGGTAATTTTGTCCAAAAAACGACACTCGCGGCCCTTGGAAGCAAAAATTTGTAATTTTGAACCAAAAACTACACTTCTGGCCCTTGTAAGATTAAAAATGGTCATTTTGACCCAAAACGACACTTCCAGCCTTTTGAGACCAAAAATGGTCATTTTGACCAATAACGACAGTCCCTGCCCATTGAAACAGAAAATGGTAATTTTTACCAAAAACGACACTCCCTTTGAGACAAAAATGGTAATTTTGACCAAAAACCACACTCCCGACTCCTGTAAGCCAAAAATGGTAAATTTTGACCAAAAATGACACTCCTAGCCCTTGTAAGCCAAAAAATGGTCATTTTGACCAAACACGACACTCCTAGCCCTTGGAAGCAAAAAATTGTAATTTTGACCAAAAATTACACTTCTGGCCCTTGGAAGCCAAAAATGGTAATTTTGACCCAAAACGACACTTCCTGACCTTTGAGACCAAAAATGGTCATTTTGACCAAAAACTACACTCTCTGGCCCTTGTAAGTCAAAAATGGTAATTTTGACCCAAAACGACACTTCCAGCCTTTTGAGACCAAAAATGGTCATTTTGACCAATAACTACAGTCCCGGCCCTTTGAAACAGAAAATTGTAATTTTTACCAAAAATGACACTCCCTTTCAGACAAAAAATGGTAATTTTGACCAAAAACCACACTCCCGACTCCTGTAAGCCAAAAATGGTAATTTTGACCAAAAATAACACTCCTGGCCCTTTAAGCCAGAAAATGGTAATTTTGACCAAAAATTACACTTCTGGTCCTTGGAAGCCAAAAATGGCAATTTTGACCAAAACGACACTGCCGCCCATGGAAGCAAAAAAATGGTCATTTTGACCAAAAACTACACTTCCGGCCCTTGTAAGTCAAAAAATTTGTAATTTTGACCAAAACTGACACTCCTAGCCCATGGAAGCAAAAAATGGTAATTTTTGACCAAAAACTACACTCCCGACTCTCGGAAGCCTAAAATGGCCATTTTGACCAAAATCGACACTCCCGGCCCTTGGAAGCAAAAAAAATGGTAATTTTGAACAAAATTACACTCCCGGCTCTTGGAAGCCAAAAATGGCCATTTTGACCCAAAACGACACTGCCGCCCTTGTAAGCCAAAAAATTGTAATTTTGACCAAAACTGACACTACTAGCCCATGGAAGCAAAAAATGGTAATTTTGACCAAAAACGACACTCCCGGCTCTTGGAACCAAAAATGGCCATTTTGACCAAAAACGACACTCTAGGCCCTTGGAAGCAAAAAAATGGTAATTTTGAGCAAAATTACACTACCGGCTCTTGGAAGTCAAAAATGGCAATTTTGACCAAAAATGACACTCCCGGCCCTTGTAAGCCAAAAAATGGTAATTTTGACTAAAAAACTACACTCTTTGCTCTCGTAAGCAAAAAATGGTCATTTTGACCAAAAACTACACTCCTTGTTCTCGTAAGCAAAAAAAATGGTCTTTTTGACAAAAAAACGACACTCGCAGCCCATTCAGACCAAAAATGGTCATTTTGACCAAAAACCACACTCCCGACTCCTGTAAGCCAAAAATAGTAATTTTGACCAAAAATCACACTCCTGGCCCTTGTAAGCCAAAAAATGGTAATTTTGACCAAAAATTACACTTTTGGCCCTTTGAAGCCAAAAAATTGTAATTTTGACCCAAAACGACACTGCCGCCCTTGGAAGCAAAAAATGGTCATTTTGACCAAAAACTACACTTCCGGCCCTTGTAAGCCAAAAAATTGTAATTTTGACCAAAACTGACACTCCTAGCCCATGGAAGCAAAAAATTGTAATTTTGACCAAAAACGACACTTCCGGCTCTTGGAAGCCAAAAATGGCAATTTTGATCAAAAATGACACCCCGGCTATTGGAAGCAAAAAATGGTAATTTTGACCAAAAACTACACTCCTGGCCCTTGGAAGCCAAAAATGGTCATTTTGTCCAAAAAACGACACTCTCGACCTTGGAAGCAAAAATTTGTAATTTTGACCAAAAACGACACTTCTGGCCCTTGTAAGATAAAAAATGGTCATTTTGACCCAAAACGACACTTCCGGCCTTTTGAGACCAAAAATGGTCATTTTGACCTATTACGACAGTCCCGGCCCTTTGAAACAGAAAATGGTAATTTTTACCAATAACGACACTCCCTTTGAGACCAAAAAATGGTAATTTTGACCAAAAACGACACTCCCGACTCTCGGAAACCAAAAATGCCCATTTTGACCAAAGACGACACTCCCGGCCCTTGGAAGCAAAAAAAATGGTAATTTTGAGCAAAATTACACTCCCGGCTCTTGGAAGCCAAAAATGGCCATTTTGACCCAAAACGACACTGCCGCCCTTGTAAGCCAAAAAATTGTAATTTTGACCAAAACTGACACTACTAGCCCATGGAAGCAAAAAATGGTAATTTTGACCAAAAACGACACTCCCGGCTCTTGGAAGCCAAAAATGGCCATTTTGACCAAAAATGACACTCCCGGCCCTTGTAAGCCAAAAAATGGTAATTTTGACTAAAAACTACACTCCTTGCTCTCGTAAGCAAAAAAATGGTCTTTTTGACCAAAAACGACACTCGCAGCCCATTCAGACAGAAAATGGTAATTTTGACCAAAAAATTACACTCCCAGCCCTTGGAAGGCAACAATGGTAATTTTGACCCAAAACTACACTCCTAACTTGGGAGCAAAAAATGGTAATTTTGACCAAAAACGAGAATCCCAGCCCTTTAGAATAAAAGTGGTCATTTTGACCAAAAACGACACTCCTGGCCCTTGGAAGCCAAAAATGGTCATTTTGTCCCAAAACGACACCCCGGCTATTGGAAGCAAAAAATAGTAATTTTGACCTAAAACTACACTCCTGGCCCTTGGATGCCAAAAATGGTCATTTTGTCCAAAAAACGACACTCGCGGCCCTTGGAAGCAAAAATTTGTAATTTTGACCAAAAACTACACTTCTGGCCCTTGTAAGATAAAAAATGGTCATTTTGATCCAAAACGACACTTCCAGCCTTTTGAGACCAAAAATGGTCATTTTGACCAATAACGACAGTCCCTGCCCATTGAAACAGAAAATGGTAATTTTTACCAAAAACGACACTCCCTTTGAGACAAAAATGGTAATTTTGACCAAAAACCACACTCCCGACTCCTGTAAGCCAAAAATGGTAATTTTGACCAAAAATGACAGTCCTAGCCCTTGTAAGCCAAAAAATGGTCATTTTGACCAAACACGACACTCCTAGCCCTTGGAAGCAAAAAATTGTAATTTTGACCAAAAATTACACTTCTGGCCCTTGGAAGCCAAAAATGGTAATTTTGACCCAAAACGACACTTCCTGACCTTTGAGACCAAAAATGGTCATTTTGACCAAAAACTACACTCTCTGGCCCTTGTAAGTCAAAAATGGTCATTTTGACCCAAAACGACACTTCCAGCCTTTTGAGACCAAAAATGGTCATTTTGACCAATAACTACAGTCCCGGCCCTTTGAAACAGAAAATTGTAATTTTTACCAAAAATGACACTCCCTTTCAGACAAAAAATGGTAATTTTGACCAAAAACCACACTCCCGACTCCTGTAAGCCAAAAATGGTAATTTTGACCAAAAATAACACTCCTGGCCCTTGTAAGCCAGAAAATGGTAATTTTGACCAAAAATTACACTTCTGGTCCTTGGAAGCCAAAAATGGCAATTTTGACCCAAAACGACACTGCCGCCCATGGAAGCAAAAAAATGGTCATTTTGACCAAAAACTACACTTCCGGCCCTTGTAAGTCAAAAAATTGTAATTTTGACCAAAACTGACACTCCTAGCCCATGGAAGCAAAAAATGGTAATTTTGACCAAAAACGACACTCCCGACTCTCGGAAGCCAAAAATGGCCATTTTGACCAAAATCGACACTCCCGGCCCTTGGAAGCAAAAAAAATGGTAATTTTGAGCAAAATTACACTCCCGGCTCTTGGAAGCCAAAAATGGCCATTTTGACCCAAAACGACACTACTAGCCCATGAAAGCAAAAAATGGTAATTTTGACCAAAAACGACACTCCCGGCTCTTGGAACCAAAAATGGCCATTTTGACCAAAAACGACACTCTAGGCCCTTGGAAGCAAAAAAATGGTAATTTTGAGCAAAATTACACTACCGGCTCTTGGAAGTCAAAAATGGCAATTTTGACCAAAAATGACACTCCCGGCCCTTGTAAGCCAAAAAATGGTAATTTTGACTAAAAACTACACTCTTTGCTCTCGTAAGCAAAAAATGGTCATTTTGACCAAAAACTACACTCCTTGTTCTCGTAAGCAAAAAAATGGTCTTTTTGACAAAAAGCGACACTCGCAGCCCATTCAGACCAAAAATGGTCATTTTGACCAAAAACCACACTCCCGACTCCTGTAAGCCAAAAATAGTAATTTTGACCAAAAATCACACTCCTGGCCCTTGTAAGCCAAAAAATGGTCATTTTGACCAAAAATTACACTTTTGGCCCTTTGAAGCCAAAAATTGTAATTTTGACCCAAAACGACACTGCCGCCCTTGGAAGCAAAAAATGGTCATTTTGACCAAAAACTACACTTCCGGCCCTTGTAAGCCAAAAAATTGTAATTTTGACCAAAACTGACACTCCTAGCCCATGGAAGCAAAAAATTGTAATTTTGACCAAAAACGACACTTCCGGCTCTTGGAAGCCAAAAATGGCAATTTTGACCAAAAATGACACCCCGGCTATTGGAAGCAAAAAATGGTAATTTTGACCAAAAACTACACTCCTGGCCCTTGGAAGCCAAAAATGGTCATTTTGTCCAAAAAACGACACTCTCGACCTTGGAAGCAAAAATTTGTAATTTTGACCAAAAACGACACTTCTGGCCCTTGTAAAGATAAAAAATGGTCATTTTGACCCAAAACGACACTTCCGGCCTTTTGAGACCAAAAATGGTCATTTTGACCTATTACGACAGTCCCGGCCCTCTTGAAACAGAAAATGGTAATTTTTACCAATAACGACACTCCCTTTGAGACCAAAAAAATGGTAATTTTGACCAAAAACAACACTCCCGACTCTCGGAAACCAAAATGCCCATTTTGACCAAAACGACACTCCCGGCCCTTGGAAGCAAAAAAATGGCCATTTTGACCCAAAACGACACTGCCGCCCTTGTAAGCCAAAAAATTGTAATTTTGACCAAAACTGACTCTACTAGCCCATGGAAGCAAAAAATGGTAATTTTGACCAAAAACGACACTCCCGGCTCTTGGAAGCCAAAAAATGGCCATTTTGACACAAAAATGACACTCCCGGCCCTTGTATGCCAAAAAATGGTAATTTTTGACTAAAAACTACACTCCTTGCTCTCGTAAGCAAAAAAAATGGTCTTTTTTGACCAAAAACGACACTCGCAGCCCATTCAGACAGAAAATGGTAATTTTGACCAAAAAATTACACTCCCAGCCCTTGGAAGGCAACAATGGTAATTTTGGACCCAAAACTACACTCCTAACTTGGGAGCAAAAATGGTAATTTTGACCAAAAACGAGAATCCCAGCCCTTTAGAATAATGTGGTCATTTTGACCAAAACGACACTCCTGGCCCTTGGGAAGCCAAAAATGGTCATTTTGTCCCAAAACGACACTCGCGGCCTTGGAAGCAAAAAATTTTAATTTTGACCAAAAACTACACTTCTGGCCTCTTGTAAGCCAAAAAATGGTCATTTTGACCAAAAACTACACTCCTTGTTCTCGTAAGCAAAAAAAATGGTCTTTTTGACCAAAAACTGACCACTCCCACTCCTGTAAGCCAAACATAGTAAGTTTTGACCAAAAATCACACTCCTGGCCCTTGTACACCAAAAAATGGTCATTTTGACCAAAAAATTACACTTTTGGCCCTTTGAAGCCAAAATTTGTAATTTTGACCCAAAACGACACTGCCGCCTTTGGAAGCAAAAAATGGTCATTTTGACCAAAACTACACTTCCCGGCCCTTGTAAGCCAAAAAAATTGTAATTTTGACCAAAACTGACACTCCTAGCCATGGAAGCAAAAAATTGTAATTTTGACCAAAAAACGACACTTCCGCTCTTGGAAGCCAAAAATGGCAATTTTGATCAAAAATGACACCCCGGCTATTGGAAGAGAAAAAATGGTAATTTTGACCAAAAACTACACTCCTGGCCCTTGGAAGCAAAATGGTCATTTTGTCCAAAAAACGACACTCTCGACCTTGGAAGCAAAAATTTGTAATTTTGACCCAAAAACGACACTTCTGGCCCTTAAGAAAAAAATTGTTCATTTTGACCCAAAACGACACTTCCGGCCTTTGAGACCAAAAATGGTCATTTTGACCTATTACGACAGTCCCGGCCCTTTGAAACAGAAAATGGTAATTTTTACCAATAACGACACTCCCTTGAGACCAAAAAATGGTAATTTTGACCAAAAACGACACTCCCGACTCTCGGAAACCAAAAATGCCCATTTTGACCAAAGACGACACTCCCCGGCCCTTGGAAGGCAAAAAAAATGGTAATTTTGAGCAAAATTACACTCCCGGCTCTTGGAAGCCAAAAATGGCCATGTTGACCCTAAACGACACTGCCGCCCTTGTAAGCCAAAAAATTGTAATTTTGACCAAAACTGACACTACTAGCCCATGGAAGCAAAAAATGGTAAATTTTGACCAAAAACGACACTCCCGGCTCTTGGAAGCCAAAAATGGCCATTTTGACCAAAATGACACTCCCGGCCCTTGTAAGCCAAAAAATGGTAATTTTGACTAAAAACTACACTCCTGTCTCTCGTAAGCAAAAAAATGGTCTTTTTGACCAAAAACGACACTCGCAGCCCATTCAGACAGAAAATGGTAATTTTTGACCAAAAAATTACACTCCCAGCCCTTGGAAGGCAACAATGGTAATTTTGACCCAAAACTACACTCCTAACTTGGGAGCAAAAAATGGTAATTTTGACCAAAAACGAGAATCCCAGCCCTTTAGAATAAAAGTGGTCATTTTGACCAAAAACGACAAAAATGGTCATTTTGTCCCAAAACGACACCCCGGCTATTGGAAGCAAAAAATAGTAATTTTGACCTAAAACTACACTCCTGGCCCTTGGATGCCAAAAATGGTCATTTTGTCCAAAAAACGACACTCGCGGCCCTTGGAAGCAAAAATTTGTAATTTTGACCAAAAACTACACTTCTGGCCCTTGTAAGATAAAAAATGGTCATTTTGATCCAAAACGACACTTCCAGCCTTTTGAGACCAAAAATGGTCATTTTGACCAATAACGACAGTCCTGCCCATTGAAACAGAAAATGGTAATTTTTACCAAAAACGACACTCCCTTTGAGACAAAAATGGTAATTTGACCAAAAACCACACTCCCGACTCCTGTAAGCCAAAAATGGTAATTTTGACCAAAAATGACAGTCCTAGCCCTTGTAAGCCAAAAAATGGTCATTTTGACCAAACACGACACTCCTAGCCCTTGGAAGCAAAAAATTGTAATTTTGACCAAAAATTACACTTCTGGCCCTTGGAAGCCAAAAATGGTAATTTTGACCCAAAACGACACTTCCTGACCTTTGAGACCAAAAATGGTCATTTTGACCAAAAACTACACTCTCTGGCCCTTGTAAGTCAAAAATGGTCATTTTGACCCAAAACGACACTTCCAGCCTTTTGAGACCAAAAATGGTCATTTTGACCAATAACTACAGTCCCGGCCCTTTGAAACAGAAAATTGTAATTTTTACCAAAAATGACACTCCCTTTCAGACAAAAAATGGTAATTTTGACCAAAAACCACACTCCCGACTCCTGTAAGCCAAAAATGGTAATTTTGACCAAAAATAACACTCCTGGCCCTTGTAAGCCAGAAAATGGTAATTTTGACCAAAAAATTACACTTCTGGTCCTTGGAAGCCAAAAATGGCAATTTTGACCCAAAAACGACACTGCCGCCCATGGAAGCAAAAAAATGGTCATTTTGAACCAAAACTACACTTCCGGCCCTTGTAAGTCAAAAAATTGTAATTTTGACCAACTGACACTCCTAGCCCATGGAAGCAAAAAATGGTAATTTTGACCAAAAACGACACTCCCGACTCTCGGAAGCCAAAATGGCCATTTTGACCAAAATCGACACTCCCGGCCCTTGGAAGCAAAAAAAATGGTAATTTTGAGCAAAATTACACTCCCGGCTCTTGGAAGCCAAAAATGGCCATTTTGACCCAAAACGACACTGCCACCCTTGTAAGCCAAAAAATTGTAATTTTGACCAAAACTGACACTACTAGCCCATGAAAGCAAAAAATGGTAATTTTGACCAAAAACGACACTCCCGGCTCTTGGAACCAAAAATGGCCATTTTGACCAAAAACGACACTCTAGGCCCTTGGAAGCAAAAAAATGGTAATTTTGAGCAAAATTACACTACCGGCTCTTGGAAGTCAAAAATGGCAATTTTGACCAAAAATGACACTCCCGGCCCTTGTAAGCCAAAAAATGGTAATTTTGACTAAAAACTACACTCTTTGCTCTCGTAAGCAAAAAATGGTCATTTTGACCAAAAACTACACTCCTTGTTCTCGTAAGCAAAAAAATGGTCTTTTTGACAAAAAGCGACACTCGCAGCCCATTCAGACCAAAAATGGTCATTTTGACCAAAAACCACACTCCCGACTCCTGTAAGCCAAAAATAGTAATTTTGACCAAAAATCACACTCCTGGCCCTTGTAAGCCAAAAAATGGTCATTTTGACCAAAAATTACACTTTTGGCCCTTTGAAGCCAAAAATTGTAATTTTGACCCAAAACGACACTGCCGCCCTTGGAAGCAAAAAATGGTCATTTTGACCAAAAACTACACTTCCGGCCCTTGTAAGCCAAAAAATTGTAATTTTGACCAAAACTGACACTCCTAGCCCATGGAAGCAAAAAATTGTAATTTTGACCAAAAACGACACTTCCGGCTCTTGGAAGCCAAAAATGGCAATTTTGACCAAAAATGACACCCCGGCTATTGGAAGCAAAAAATGGTAATTTTGACCAAAAAACTACACTCCTGGCCCTTGGAAGCCAAAAATGGTCATTTTGTCCAAAAAACGACACTCTCGACCTTGGAAGCAAAAATTTGTAATTTTGACCAAAAACGACACTTCTGGCCCTTGTAAGATAAAAAATGGTCATTTTGACCCAAAACGACACTTCCGGCCTTTTGAGACCAAAAATGGTCATTTTGACCTATTACGACAGTCCCGGCCCTTTGAAACAGAAAATGGTAATTTTTACCAATAACGACACTCCCTTTGAGACCAAAAAATGGTAATTTTGACCAAAAACAACACTCCCGACTCTCGGAAACCAAAAATGCCCATTTTGACCAAAAACGACACTCCCGGCCCTTGGAAGCAAAAAAATGGCCATTTTGACCCAAAACGACACTGCCGCCCTTGTAAGCCAAAAAATTGTAATTTTGACCAAAACTGACTCTACTAGCCCATGGAAGCAAAAAATGGTAATTTTGACCAAAAACGACACTCCCGGCTCTTGGAAGCCAAAAATGGCCATTTTGACCAAAAATGACACTCCCGGCCCTTGTATGCCAAAAAATGGTAATTTTGACTAAAAACTACACTCCTTGCTCTCGTAAGCAAAAAAATGGTCTTTTTGACCAAAAACGACACTCGCAGCCCATTCAGACAGAAAATGGTAATTTTGACCAAAAAATTACACTCCCAGCCCTTGGAAGGCAACAATGGTAATTTTGACCCAAAACTACACTCCTAACTTGGGAGCAAAAAATGGTAATTTTGACCAAAAACGAGAATCCCAGCCCTTTAGAATAAAAGTGGTCATTTTGACCAAAAACGACACTCCTGGCCCTTGGAAGCCAAAAATGGTCATTTTGTCCCAAAACGACACTCGCGGCCCTTGGAAGCAAAAAATTTTAATTTTGACCAAAAACTACACTTCTGGCCCTTGTAAGCCAAAAAATGGTCATTTTGACCAAAAACTACACTCCTTGTTCTCGTAAGCAAAAAAATGGTCTTTTTGACCAAAAACGACACTCCCGACTCCTGTAAGCCAAACATAGTAATTTTGACCAAAAATCACACTCCTGGCCCTTGTAAACCAAAAAATGGTCATTTTGACCAAAAATTACACTTTTGGCCCTTTGAAGCCAAAAATTGTAATTTTGACCCAAAACGACACTGCCGCCTTTGGAAGCAAAAAATGGTCATTTTGACCAAAAATTACACTTCCGGCCCTTGTAAGCCAAAAAATTGTAATTTTGACCAAAACTGACACTCCTAGCCCATGGAAGCAAAAAATGGTAATTTTGACCAAAAACGACACTCCCGACTCTCGGAAGCCAAAAATGTCAATTTTGACCAAAAATGACACCCCGGCTATTGAAAGCAAAAAATGGTAATTTTGACCAAAAACTACACTCCTGGCCCTTGGAAGCCAAAAATGGTCATTTTGTCCAAAAAACGACACTCTCGACCTTGGAAGCAAAAATTTGTAATTTTGACCAAAAACGACACTTCTGGCCCTTGTAAGATAAAAAATGGTCATTTTGACCCAAAACGACACTTCCGGCCTTTTGAGACCAAAAATGGTCATTTTGACCAATTACAACAGTCCCGGCCCTTTGAAACAGAAAATGGTAATTTTTACCAAAAACGACACTCCCTGTGAGACAAAAAATGGTAGTTTTGACCAAAAACCACACTCCCGACTCCTGTAAGCCAAAAATGGTAATTATGACCAAAAATGACACTCCTGGCCCTTTTAAGCCAGAAAATGGTCATTTTGACCAAAAATTACACTTCTGGCCCTTGGAAGCCAAAAATGGTAATTTTGACCCAAAACGACACTGGCGCGCATGGAAGCAAAAAAATGGTCATTTTAACCAAAAACTACACTTCCGGCCCTTGTAAGCCAAAAAATTATAATTTTGACCAAAACTGACACTCCTAGCCAATGGAAGCAAAAAATGGTAATTTTGACCAAAAACGACACTCCCGACTCTTGGAAGCCAAAAATGGCCATTTTGACCCAAAACGACACTGCCGCCTTTGTAAGCCAAAAAATTGTAATTTTGACCAAAACTGACACTACTAGCCCATGGAAGCAAAAAATGGTAATTTTGACCAAAAACGACACTCCCGGCTCTTGGAAGCCAAAAATGGCCATTTTGACCAAAAACGACACTCCCGGCCCTAGGAAGCAAAAAAATGGTCATTTTGACCAAAAACGACACTTCCGGCCCTTGTAAGCCAAAAAATTGTTATTTTGACCAAAACTGACACTCCTAGCCCATGGAAGCAAAAAATGGTAATTTTGACCAAAAACGACACTCCCGACTCTTGGAAGCCAAAAATGGCCATTTTGACCAAAAACGACACTCCCGGCCCTTGGAAGCAAAAAAAATGGTAATTTTGAGCAAAATTACACTCCCGGCTCTTGGAAGCCAAAAATGGCCATTTTGACCCAAAACGACACTGCCGCCCTTGTAAGCCAAAACATTGTAATTTTGACCAAAACTGACACTCCTAGCCCATGGAAGCAAAAAATGGTAATTTTGACCAAAAACGACACTTCCGGCTCTTGGAAGCCAAAAATGGAAATTTTGACCAAAAATGACACCCCGGCTATTGGAAGCAAAAAATGGTAATTTTGACCAAAAACTACACTCCTGGCCCTTGGAAGCCAAAAATGGTCATTTTGTCCAAAAAAACGACACTCTCGACCTTGGAAGCAAAAATTTGTAATTTTGACAAAAAACGACACTTCTGGCCCTTGTAAGATAAAAAATGGTCATTTTGACCCAAAACGACACTTCCGGCCTTTTGAGACCAAAAATGGTAATTTTGAACAATTACGACAGTCCCGGCCCTTTGAAACAGAAAATGGTAATTTTTACCAAAAACGACACTCCCTTTGAGACAAAAAATGGTAGTTTTGACCAAAAACCACACTCCCGACTCCTGTAAGCCAAAAATGGTAATTATGACCAAAAATGACACTCCTGGCCCTTGTAAGCCAGAAAATGGTCATTTTGACCAAAAATTACACTTCTGGCCCTTGAAAGCCAAAAATGGTAATTTTGACCCAAAACGACACTGGCGCGCATGGAAGCAAAAAAATGGTCATTTTGACCAAAAACTTCACTTCCGGCCCTTGTAAGCCAAAAAATTGTAATTTTGACCAAAACTGACACTCCTAGCCCATGGAAGCAAAAAATGGTAATTTTGACCAAAAACGACAATCCCGACTCTTGGAAGCCAAAAATGGCCATTTTGACCAAAAACTACACTTCCGGCCCTTGTAAGCCAAAAAGTTGTAATTTTGACCAAAACTGACACTCCTAGCCCATGGAAGCAAAAAATGGTAATTTTGACCAAAAACGACACTCCAGACTCTTGGAAGCCAAAAATGGCCATTTTGACCAAAAACGACACTCCCGGCCCTTGGAAGCAAAAAAATGGTAATTTTGAGCAAAATTACACTCCCGGCTCTTGGAAGCCAAAAATGGCCATTTTGACCCAAAACGACACTGCCGCCTTTGTAAGCCAAAAAATTGTAATTTTGACCAAAACTGACACTACTAGCCCATGGAAGCAAAAAATGGTAATTTTGACCAAAAACGACACTCCAGACTCTTGGAAGCCAAAAATGGCCATTTTGACCAAAAACGACACTCCCGGCCCTAGGAAGCAAAAAAATGGTAATTTTGACCAAAAACTACACTTCCGGCCCTTGTAAGCCAAAAAATTTTAATTTTGACCAAAACTGACACTCCTAGCCCATGGAAGCAAAAAATGGTAATTTTGACCAAAAACGACACTCCCGACTCTTGGAAGCCAAAAATGGCCATTTTGACCCAAAACGACACTGCCGCCCTTGTAAGCCAAAACATTGTAATTTTGACCAAAACTGACACTCCTAGCCCATGATAGCAAAAAATGGTAATTTTGACCAAAAAACGACACTTCCGGCTCTTGGAAGCCAAAAATGCCGGACGTGTCGTTTTGGGTCAAAATGACCATTTCTGGTCTCAAAAGGCCGGAAGTGTCGTTTTGGGTCAAAATGACCATTTTTAGCTTACAAGGGCCAGAGAGTGTAGTTTTTGGTCAAAATTACCATTTTTGGTCTCAAAGGGCAGGAAGTGTCGTTTTTGTCAAAATGACCACTTTTGGCTTCCAAGAGCCGTGAGTGTTGTTTTTGGTAAAATTACAATTTTTGGCTTCCAAAGGCTGGAAGTTTCGTTTTTGGTCCAAAGGCTGGAAGTTTCGTTTTTGGTCAAAATTACCACTTTTATTCTAAAGGGCTGGGATTGTCGTTTTTGGTCAAAATTACCATTTTTTGCTCCCAAGGGCTTGGAGTGTCGTTTTTGATGAAAATACAATTTTTTGGCTTACAAGGGCCAGCAGTGTCGTTTTGGGTCAAAATTACCATTTTTGGTCTCAAAGTGCAGTAAGTGTCATTTTTGTCAAAATGACCACTTTTGGCTTCCAAGAGCCGGGAGTGTTGTTTTTGGTAAAATTACCATTTTTGGCTTCCAAAGGCTGGAAGTTTTGTTTTTGGTCAAAATGACCACTTTTATTCTAAAGGGCTGGGAGTGTTGTTTTTGGTCAAAATGACCATTTTTGCTCTGAATGGGCTGCGAGTGTCGTTTTTGGTCAAAAAGACCATTTGTTTGCTTACGAGGGCTAGGAGTTTAGTTTTTGGTCAAAATGACCACTTTTTGGCTTACAATGGCCAGAAGTGTAATTTTTGGTCAAAATTACAATTTTTTTTTTTGCTTCCAAGGGCCGCGAGTGTCGTTTTGGGACAAAATGAAAATTTTTGGCTTCCAAGAGCCGGGAGTGCGGTTTTTGGTCAAAATTACCATTTTTTGGCTTAAAAGGGCCAGAAGTGTAGTTTTTGGTCAAAATTACAATTTTTTGCTTCCAAGGGCCGGGAGTGTCGTTTTTGGTCAAAATGGCCATTTTTGGCTTCCAAGAGCCGAGAGTGTCATTTTTGGTCAAAATTACCATTTTTGGCTTCCAAGAGCCGGGACTGTCGTTATTGGTCAAAATGACCATTTTTGGTCTCAAAAGGCCGGAGGTGTCGTTTTGGGTCAAAATGACCATTTTTGGCTTCCAAGGGCCAGAAGTATAATTTTTGGTCAAAATGACCATTTTTGGCTTCCAAGGGCCAGGAGTGTCATTTTTGGTCAAAATTACCATTTTTTGCTTACAGGAGTCGGGAGTGTGGTTTTTGGTCAAAATTACCATTTTTTATCTCAAAGGGAGTGTCGTTTTTGGTAAAAATTACCATTTTCTGTTTCAAAGGGCCGGGACTGTCGTTATTGGTCAAAATGACCATTTCTGGTCTCAAAAGGCCGGAAGTGTCGTTTTGGGTCAAAATGACCATTTTTAGCTTACAAGGGCCAGAGAGTGTAGTTCTTGGTCAAAATTACCATTTTTGGTCTCAAAGGGCAGGAAGTGTCGTTTTTGTCAAAATGACCACTTTTGGCTTCCAAGAGCCGTGAGTGTTGTTTTTGGTAAAATTACAATTTTTGGCTTCCAAAGGCTGGAAGTTTCGTTTTTGGTCCAAAGGCTGGAAGTTTCGTTTTTGGTCAAAATTACCACTTTTATTCTAAAGGGCTGGGATTGTCGTTTTTGGTCAAAATTACCATTTTTTGCTCCCAAGGGCTAGGAGTGTAGTTTTTGGTGAAAATACAATTTTTTGGCTTACAAGGGCCAGCAGTGTCGTTTTGGGTCAAAATTACCATTGTTGCCTTCCAAGGGCTGGGAGTGTTGTTTTTGGTCAAAATGACCATTTTTGGTCTGAATGGGATGCGAGTTTCGTTTTTGGTCAAAGTTGACCATTTTTTGCTACCAAGGGCTAGGAGTGTCGTTTTTGGTCAAAATACAATTTTTTGGCTTACAAGGGCCGGCAGTGTCGTTTTGGGTCAAAATTACCATTGTTGCCTTCCAAGGGCTGGGAGTGTTGTTTTTGGTTTAAATCACCATTTTTGGTCTGAATGGGATGCGAGTTTCGTTTTTGGTCAAAAAGACCATTTTTTTTCTTACGAGGGCTAGGAGTGTAGTTTTTGGTCAAAATGACCATTTTTTGGCTTACAAGGGCCAGAAGTGTCGTTTTTGGTCAAAATTACAATTTTTTGCTTCCAAGGGCCGCGAGTGTTGTTTTAGGACAAAATGACCATTTTTGGCTTCCAAGGGCCAGGAGTGTAGTTTTTGGTAAAATGACAATTTTTGGCTTCCTAAGGCTGGAAGTTTCGTTTTTGGTCAAAATAACCACTTTTATTCTAAAGGGCTGGGATTTTCGTTTTGGGTCAAAATTACCATTGTTGCCTTCCAAGGGCTGGGAGTGTAATTTTTTGGTCAAAATGACCATTTTTGGTCTGAATGGGCTGCGAGTGTCGTTTTTGGTCAAAAAGACCATTTTTTTTGCTTACAAGGACCAGAAGTGTAGTTTTTGGTCAAAATTAAATTTTTTTGCTTCCAAGGGCCGGGGGTGTCGTTTTTGGTCAAAATTACCATTTTTTTTGCTTCCAAGGGCTAGGAGTGTCATTTTTGGTCAAAATGACCATTTTTGGCTTCCAAGAGCCGGGACTGTCGTTATTGGTCAAAATGACCATTTTTGGTCTCAAAAGGCCGGAGGTGTCGTTTTGGGTCAAAATTACCATTTTTGGCTTCCAAGGGCCAGAAGTATAATTTTTGGTCAAAATGACCATTTTTTTGGCTTACAATGGCCAGGAGTGTCATTTTTGGTCAAAATTTTTTGCTCCCAAGGGCTAGGAGTGTCGTTTTGGGTCAAAATACAATTTTTTGGCTTACAAGGGTCGGCAGTGTCGTTTTGGGTCAAAATTACCATTGTTGCCTCCCAAGGGCTTGGGAGTGTTGTTTTTGGTCAAAATGACCATTTTTGCTCTGAATGGGCTGCGAGTGTCCTTTTTCGCCAAAAAGACCATTTGTTTGCTTCCAAGGGCGGCAGTTTTGTTTTGGGTCAAAATTACCATTTTTGGCTTCCAAGGGCCAGAAGTGTAATTTTTGGTCAAAATGACCATTTTTTTGGCTTGCTAGGGCCAGGAGTGTCATTTTTGGTCAAAATTACCATTTTTGGCTTACAGGAGTCGGGAGTGTGGTTTTTGGTCAAAATTACCATTTTTTGTCTCAAAGTAAGTGTCGTTTTTGGTAATAATTACCATTTTTTGCTCCCAAGGGCTAGGAGTGTCATTGTTGGTCAAAATACAATTTTTTGGCTTACTAGGGCGGCAGTGTCGTTTTGGGTCAAAATTACCAATGTTGCCTTCCAAGGGCTGGGAGTTTAATTTTTTGGTCAAAATGACCATTTTTGGTCTGAATGGGCTGCGAGTGTCGTTTTTGGTCAAAAAGACCATTTTTTTGCTTACGAGAGCAAGGAGTGTCGTTTTGGGACAAAATGACCATTTTTGGCTTCCAAGGGCCAGGAGTGTAGTTTTTGGTCAAAATTACCATTTTTTGCTTCCAGGAGCCGGGTGTGTCCTTTTTGGTCAAAATGGCCATTTTTGACTTCCAAGAGCCGGGAGTGTCGTTTTTGGTCAAAATTACCATTTTTTGCTTCCATGGGCTAGGAGTGTCAGTTTTGGTCAAAACTAAAAATTTTTGGTTTACAAGGG
Source organism: Pelophylax lessonae (assembly GCF_965119305.1). Classification (NCBI taxonomy): domain Eukaryota; kingdom Metazoa; phylum Chordata; class Amphibia; order Anura; family Ranidae; genus Pelophylax; species Pelophylax lessonae. The sequence goes on from NC_138778.1 coordinate 83,071,002, forward strand.
CCGGAAGTGTAGTTTTTTGGTCAAAATGACCATTTTTTGGCTTACAAGGGCTAGGAGTGTTGTTTTTGGTAAAATGACAATTTTTGGCTTCCTAAGGCTGGAAGTTTCGTTTTTGGTCAAAATGACCACTTTTATTCTAAAGGGCTGGGATTGTCGTTTTTGGTCAAAATTACCATTTTTTGCTCCCAAGGTCTAGGAGTGTCGTTTTGGGTCAAAATTACCATTGTTGCCTTCCAAGGGCTGGGAGTGTAATTTTTTGGTCAAAATGACCATTTTTGGTCTGAATGGGATGCGAGTGTAGTTTTTGGTCAAAATTACAATTTTTTGCTTCCAAGGGTCGGGAGTGTCGTTTTTGGTCAAAATGGCCATTTTTGGCTTCCATGGGCTAGTAGTGTCAGTTTTGGTCAAAACTACAATTTTTGGCTTACAATGGTGGCAGTGTCGTTTTGGGTCAAAATTACCATTTTTGGCTTCCAAGGGCCAGAAGTGTAATTTTTGGTCAAAATGACCATTTTTTTGGCTTACAAGGGCCAGGAGTGTCATTTTTGGTCAAAATTACCATTTTTGGCTTACAGGAGTCGGGAGTGTGGTTTTTGGTCAAAATTACCATTTTTTATCTCAAAGGGAGTGTCGTTTATGGTAAAAATTACCATTTTCTGTTTCAAAGGGCCGGGACTGTCGTTATTGGTCAAAATGACCATTTCTGGTCTCAAAAGGCCGGAAGTGTCGTTTTGGGTCAAAATTACCATTTTTAGCTTACAAGGGCCAGAGAGTGTAGTTTTTGGTCAAAATTACCATTTTTGGTCTCAAAGGGCAGGAAGTTTCGTTTTTGTCAAAATGACCACTTTTGGCTTCCAAGAGCCGTGAGTGTTGTTTTTGGTAAAATTAAAATTTTTGGCTTCCAAAGGCTGGAAGTTTCGTTTTTGGTCCAGAGGCTGGAAGTTTCGTTTTTGGTCAAAATTACCACTTTTATTCTAAAGGGCTGGGATTGTCGTTTTTTTGTCAAAATTACAATTTTTTGCTCCCAAGGGCTTGGAGTGTCGTTTTGGGTCAAAATTACCATTGTTGCCTTCCAAGGGCTGGGAGTGTTGTTTTTGGTTTAAATCACCATTTTTGGTCTGAATGGGATGCGAGTTTCGTTTTTGGTCAAAAAGAACATTTTTTTTTTTCTTACGAGGGCTAGGAGTGTAGTTTTTGGTCAAAATGACCATTTTTTGGCTTACAAGGGCCAGAACTGTAGTTTTTGGTCAAAATTACAATTTTTTGCTTCCAAGGGCCGGGAGTGTCGTTTTTGGTCAAAATGGCCATTTTTGGCTTCCAAGGGCCAGGAGTGTAGTTTTTGGTAAAATGACAATTTTTGGCTTCCTAAGGCTGGAAGTTTCGTTATTGGTCAAAATGACCATTTTTGGTCTCAAAAGGCCGGAGGTGTCGTTTTGGGTCAAAATGACCATTTTTGGCTTCCAAGGGCCAGAAGTATAATTTTTGGTCAAAATTACCATTTTTTGGCTTACAAGGGCCAGGAGTGTCATTTTTGGTCAAAATTACCATTTTTGGTCTCAAAGGGCAGGAAGTGTCGTTCTTGTCAAAATGACCACTTTTATTCTAAAGGGCTGGGAGTGTAGTTTTTGGTCAAAATGACAATTTTTTTGTCTTACAAGGGCCAGAAGTGTAGTTTTAGGTCAAAATTACAACTTTTTGCTTCCAAGGGCCGCGAGTGTCGTTTTAGGACAAAATGACCACTTTTGGCTTCCAAGAGCCGTGAGTGTTGCTTTTGGTAAAATTACAATTTTTGGCTTCCAAAGGCTGGAAGTTTCGTTTTTGGTCCAAAGGCTGGAAGTTTCGTTTTTGGTCAAAATTACCACTTTTTTTCTAAAGGGCTGGGATTGTCGTTTTTGGTCAAAATTACCATTTTTTGCTCCCAAGGTCTAGGAGTGTCGTTTTGGGTCAAAATTACCATTGTTGCCTTCCAAGGGCTGGGAGTGTAATTTTTTGGTCAAAATGACCATTTTTGGTCTGAATGGGATGCGAGTGTAGTTTTTGGTCAAAATTACAATTTTTTGCTTCCAAGGGTCGGGAGTGTCGTTTTTGGTCAAAATGGCCATTTTTGGCTTCCATGGGCTAGTAGTGTCAGTTTTGGTCAAAACTACAATTTTTGGCTTACAATGGTGGCAGTGTCGTTTTGGGTCAAAATTACCATTTTTGGCTTCCAAGGGCCAGAAGTGTAATTTTTGGTCAAAATGACCATTTTTTTGGCTTACAAGGGCCAGGAGTGTCATTTTTGGTCAAAATTACCATTTTTGGCTTACAGGAGTCGGGAGTGTGGTTTTTGGTCAAAATTACCATTTTTTATCTCAAAGGGAGTGTCGTTTATGGTAAAAATTACCATTTTCTGTTTCAAAGGGCCGGGACTGTCGTTATTGGTCAAAATGACCATTTCTGGTCTCAAAAGGCCGGAAGTGTCGTTTTGGGTCAAAATTACCATTTTTAGCTTACAAGGGCCAGAGAGTGTAGTTTTTGGTCAAAATTACCATTTTTGGTCTCAAAGGGCAGGAAGTTTCGTTTTTGTCAAAATGACCACTTTTGGCTTCCAAGAGCCGTGAGTGTTGTTTTTGGTAAAATTAAAATTTTTGGCTTCCAAAGGCTGGAAGTTTCGTTTTTGGTCCAGAGGCTGGAAGTTTCGTTTTTGGTCAAAATTACCACTTTTATTCTAAAGGGCTGGGATTGTCGTTTTTTTGTCAAAATTACAATTTTTTGCTCCCAAGGGCTTGGAGTGTCGTTTTGGGTCAAAATTACCATTGTTGCCTTCCAAGGGCTGGGAGTGTTGTTTTTGGTTTAAATCACCATTTTTGGTCTGAATGGGATGCGAGTTTCGTTTTTGGTCAAAAAGAACATTTTTTTTTTTCTTACGAGGGCTAGGAGTGTAGTTTTTGGTCAAAATGACCATTTTTTGGCTTACAAGGGCCAGAACTGTAGTTTTTGGTCAAAATTACAATTTTTTGCTTCCAAGGGCCGGGAGTGTCGTTTTTGGTCAAAATGGCCATTTTTGGCTTCCAAGGGCCAGGAGTGTAGTTTTTGGTAAAATGACAATTTTTGGCTTCCTAAGGCTGGAAGTTTCGTTATTGGTCAAAATGACCATTTTTGGTCTCAAAAGGCCGGAGGTGTCGTTTTGGGTCAAAATGACCATTTTTGGCTTCCAAGGGCCAGAAGTATAATTTTTGGTCAAAATTACCATTTTTTGGCTTACAAGGGCCAGGAGTGTCATTTTTGGTCAAAATTACCATTTTTGGTCTCAAAGGGCAGGAAGTGTCGTTCTTGTCAAAATGACCACTTTTATTCTAAAGGGCTGGGAGTGTAGTTTTTGGTCAAAATGACAATTTTTTTGTCTTACAAGGGCCAGAAGTGTAGTTTTAGGTCAAAATTACAATTTTTTGCTTCCAAGGGCCGCGAGTGTCGTTTTAGGACAAAATGACCACTTTTGGCTTCCAAGAGCCGTGAGTGTTGCTTTTGGTAAAATTACAATTTTTGGCTTCCAAAGGCTGGAAGTTTCGTTTTTGGTCCAAAGGCTGGAAGTTTCGTTTTTGGTCAAAATTACCACTTTTTTTCTAAAGGGCTGGGATTGTCGTTTTTGGTCAAAATTACCATTTTTTGCTCCCAAGGGCTTGGAGTGTCGTTTTGGGTCAAAATTACCATTGTTGCCTTCCAAGGGCTGGGAGTGTTGTTTTTGGTTTAAATCACCATTTTTGGTCTGAATGGGATGCGAGTTTCGTTTTTGGTCAAAAAGACCATTTTTTTTTCTTACGAGGGCTAGGAGTGTAGTTTTTGGTCAAAATGACCATTTTTTGGCTTACAAGGGCCAGAAGTGTTGTTTTTGGTCAAAATTACAATTTTTTGCTTCCAAGGGCCGCGAGTGTCGTTTTAGGACAAAATGACCATTTTTGGCTTCCAAGGGCCAGGAGTGTAGTTTTTGGTAAGATGACAATTTTTGGCTTCCTAAGGCTGGAAGTTTCGTTTTTGGTCAAAATAACCACTTTTATTCTAAAGGGCTGGGATTGTCGTTTTTGGTCAAAATTACAATTTTTTGCTTCCAAGGGCCGCGAGTGTCGTTTTAGGACAAAATGACCATTTTTGGCTTCCAAGGGCAAGGAGTGTAGTTTTTGGTCAAAATTACCATTTTTTGCTTCCAGGAGCCAGGAGTGTCCTTTTTGGTCAAAATGGCCATTTTTGGCTTCCAAGAGCCGGAAGTGTCGTTTTTGGTCAAAATTACCATTTTTTGCTTCCATGGGCTAGGAGTGTCAGTTTTGAACAAAATTACAATTTTTTGGCTTACAAGGGCCGGAAGTGTAGTTTTTGGTCAAAATTACCATTTTCTGTTTCAAAGGGCCGGGACTGTCGTTATTGGTCAAAATGACCATTTCTGGTCTCAAAAGGCCGGAAGTGTCGTTTTGGGTCAAAATGACCATTTTTAGCTTACAAGGGCCAGGAGTGTAGTTTTTGGTCAAAATGACCACTTTTATTCTAAAGGGCTGGGATTGTTGTTTTTGGTCAAAATTACCATTTTTTGCTCCCAAGGTCTAGGAGTGTCGTTTTGGGTCAAAATTACCATTGTTGCCTTCCAAGGGCTGGGAGTGTAATTTTTTGGTCAAAATTACCATTTTTGGTCTGAATGGGCTGCGAGTGTCGTTTTTGGTCAAAAAGACCATTTTTTTGCTTACGAGAGCAAGGAGTGTAGTTTTTGGTCAAAATGACCATTTTTTGGCTTACAAGGACCAGAAGTGTAGTTTTTGGTCAAAATTACAATTTTTTGCTTCCAAGGGTCGGGAGTGTCGTTTTTGGTCAAAATGGCCATTTTTGGCTTCCATGGGCTAGTAGTGTCAGTTTTGGTCAAAACTACAATTTTTGGCTTACAATGGTGGCAGTGTCGTTTTGGGTCAAAATTACCATTTTTGGCTTCCAAGGGCCAGAAGTGTAATTTTTGGTCAAAATGACCATTTTTTTTGGCTTACAAGGGCCAGGAGTGTCATTTTTGGTCAAAATTACCATTTTTGGCTTACAGGAGTCGGGAGTGTGGTTTTTGGTCAAAATTACCATTTTTTTATCTCAAAGGGAGTGTCGTTTATGGTAAAAATTACCATTTTCTGTTTCAAAGGGCCGGGACTGTCGTTATTGGTCAAAATGACCATTTCTGGTCTCAAAAGGCCGGAAGTGTCGTTTTTGGGTCAAAATGACCATTTTTAGCTTACAAGGGCCAGAGAGTGTAGTTTTTGGTCAAAATTAACATTTTTGGTCTCAAAGGGCAGGAAGTGTCGTTTTGTCAAAGTGACCACTTTTGGCTTCCAAGAGCCGTGAGTGTTGTTTTTGGTAAAATTACAATTTTTGGCTTCCAAAGGCTGGAAGTTTCGTTTTTGGTCCAAAGGCTGGAAGTTTCGTTTTTGGTCAAAATTACAACTTTTATTCTAAAGAGCTGGGATTGTCGTTTTTGGTCAAAATTACCATTTTTTGCTCCCAAGGGCTTGGAGTTTCGTTTTTGGTGAAAATACAATTTTTTGGCTTACAAGGGCCAGCAGTGTCGTTTTGGGTCAAAATTACCATTGTTGCCTTCCAAGGGCTGGGAGTGTTGTTTTTGGTCAAAATGACCATTTTTGGTCTGAATGGGATGCGAGTTTCGTTTTTGGTCAAAGTTGACCATTTTTTGCTACCAAGGGCTAGGAGTGTCGTTTTTGGTCAAAATACAATTTTTTGGCTTACAAGGGCCGGCAGTGTCGTTTTGGGTCAAAATTACCATTGTTGCCTTCCAAGGGCTGGGAGTGTTGTTTTTGGTTTAAATCACCATTTTTGGTCTGAATGGGATGCGAGTTTCGTTTTTGGTCAAAAAGACCATTTTTTTTCTTACGAGGGCTAGGAGTGTAGTTTTTGGTCAAAATGACCATTTTTTGGCTTACAAGGGCCAGAAGTGTCGTTTTTGGTCAAAATTACAATTTTTTGCTTCCAAGGGCCGCGAGTGTCGTTTTAGGACAAAATGACCATTTTTGGCTTCCAAGGGTCAGGAGTGTAGTTTTTGGTAAAATGACAATTTTTGGCTTCCTAAGGCTGGAAGTTTCGTTTTTGGTCAAAATAACCACTTTTATTCTAAAGGGCTGGGATTGTCGTTTTTGGTCAAAATTACCATTTTTTGCTCCCAAGGGCTAGGAGTGTCGTTTTGGGTCAAAATTACCATTGGTAATTTTGGTCTGAATGGGATGCGAGTTTCGTTTTTGGTCAAAAAGACCATTTTTTTTCTTACGAGGGCTAGGAGTGTAGTTTTTGGTCAAAATGACCATTTTTTGGCTTACAAGGGCCAGAACTGTAGTTTTTGGTCAAAATTACAATTTTTTGCTTCCAAGGGCCGGGAGTGTCGTTTTTGGTCAAAATGGCCATTTTTGGCTTCCAAGGGCCAGGAGTGTAGTTTTTGGTAAAATGACAATTTTTGGCTTCCTAAGGCTGGAAGTTTCGTTATTGGTCAAAATGACCATTTTTGGTCTCAAAAGGCCGGAGGTGTCGTTTTGGGTCAAAATGACCATTTTTGGCTTCCAAGGGCCAGAAGTATAATTTTTGGTCAAAATTACCATTTTTTGGCTTACAAGGGCCAGGAGTGTCATTTTTGGTCAAAATTACCATTTTTGGTCTCAAAGGGCAGGAAGTGTCGTTTTTGTCAAAATGGCCACTTTTATTCTAAAGGGCTGGGAGTGTAGTTTTTGGTCAAAATGACAATTTTTTTGTCTTACAAGGGCCAGAAGTGTAGTTTTAGGTCAAAATTACAATTTTTTGCTTCCAAGGGCCGCGAGTGTCGTTTTAGGACAAAATGACCATTTTTGGCTTCCAAGGGCAAGGAGTATAGTTTTTGGTCAAAATGACCATTTTTTGCTTCCAGGAGCCAGGAGTGTCCTTTTTGGTCAAAATGGCCATTTTTGGCTTCCAAGAGCCGGAAGTGTCGTTTTTGGTCAAAATTACCATTTTTTGCTTCCATGGGCTAGGAGTGTCAGTTTTGAACAAAATTACAATTTTTTGGCTTACAAGGGCCGGAAGTGTAGTTTTTGGTCAAAATTACCATTTTCTGTTTCAAAAGGCCGGGACTGTCGTTATTGGTCAAAATGACCATTTCTGGTCTCAAAAGGCCGGAAGTGTCGTTTTGGGTCAAAATGACCATTTTTAGCTTACAAGGGCCAGGAGTGTAGTTTTTGGTCAAAATTACCATTTTTGGTCTCAAAGGGCAGGAAGTGTCGTTTTTGTCAAAATGACCACTTTTGGCTTCCAAGAGCCGTGAGTGTTGTTTTTGGTAAAATGACAATTTTTGGCTTCCAAAGGCTGGAAGTTTCGTTTTTGGTCCAAAGGCTGGAAGTTTTGTTTTTGGTCAAAATTACCATTTTTTGCTCCCAAGGGCTTGGAGTGTCGTTTTTGGTGAAAATACAATTTTTTGGCTTACAAGGGCCAGCAGTGTCGTTTTGGGTCAAAATTACCATTGTTGCCTTCCAAGGGCTGGGAGTGTTGTTTTTGGTCAAAATGACCATTTTTGGTCTGAATGGGATGCGAGTTTCGTTTTTGGTCAAAGTTGACCATTTTTTGCTACCAAGGGCTAGGAGTGTTGTTTTTGGTCAAAATACAATTTTTTGGCTTACAGGGGCCGGCAGTGTCGTTTTGGGTCAAAATTACCATTGTTGCCTTCCAAGGGCTGGGAGTGTAATTTTTTGGTCAAAATTACCATTTTTGGTCTGAATGGGCTGCGAGTGTCGTTTTTGGTCAAAAAGACCATTTTTTTGCTTACAAGGACCAGAAGTGTAGTTTTTGGTCAAAATTAAATTTTTTTGCTTCCAAGGGCCGGGAGTGTCGTTTTTGGTCAAAATTACCATTTTTTTTGCTTCCAAGGGCTAGGAGTGTCGTGTTTGGTCAAAATGACCATTTTTGGCTTACAATGGCCAGGGGTGTCTATTTTGGTCAAAATTACCATTTTTGGCTTACAGGAGTCGGGAGTGTGGTTTTTGGTCAAAATTACCATTTTTGGCTTCCAAAGGCTGGAAGTTTTGTTTTTGGTCAAAATGACCACTTTTATTCTAAAGGGCTGGGAGTGTTGTTTTTGGTCAAAATGACAATTTTTGCTCTGAATGGGCTGCGAGTGTCGTTTTTGGTCAAAAAGACCATTTGTTTGCTTACAAGGGCCAGACGTGTAATTTTTGGTCAAAATTACAATTTTTTTGCTTCCAAGGGCCGCCAGTGTCGTTTTGGGACAAAATGGAAATTTTTAGCTTCCAAGAGCCGGGAGTGTCGTTTTTGGCCAAAATTACCATTTTTTGCTTCCATGGGCTAGGAATGTCAGTTTTGGTCAAAATTACAATTTTTTGGCTTACAAGCGCCGGAAGTGTTGTTTTTGGTCAAAATGACCATTTTTTTGCTTCCAAGTGCTGCAGTTTTGTTTTGGGTCAAAATTACCATTTTTGGCTTCCAAGGGCCAGAAGTGTAATTTTTGGTCAAAATGACCATTTTTTGGCTTACAAGGGCCAGGAGTGTAATTTTTGGTCAAAATTACCATTTTTGGCTTACAGGAGTTGGGAGTGTGGTTTTTGGTCAAAATTACCATTTTTTGGCTTAAAAGGGCCAGAAGTGTAGTTTTTCGTCAAAATTACAATTTTTTGCTTCCAAGGGCCGGGAGTGTCGTTTTTGGTCAAATTGCCATTTTTGGCTTCCAAGAGCCGAGAGTGTCATTTGCCTTCCAAGGGCTGGGAGTGTTGTTTTTGGTTTAAATCACCATTTTTGGTCTGAATGGGATGCGAGTTTCGTTTTTGGTCAAAAAGACCATTTTTTTTCTTACGAGGGCTAGAAGTGTAGTTTTTGGTCAAAATGACCATTTTTTGGCTTACAAGGGCCAGAAGTGTCGTTTTTGGTCAAAATTACAATTTTTTGCTTCCAAGGGCCACGAGTGTCGTTTTAGGACAAAATGACCATTTTTGGCTTCCAAGGGCCAGGAGTGTAGTTTTTGGTAAAATGACAATTTTTGGCTTCCTAAGGCTGGAAGTTTCGTTTTTGGTCAAAATAACCACTTTTATTCTAAAGGGCTGGGATTGTCGTTTTTGGTCAAAATTACCATTTTTTGCTCCCAAGGGCTAGGAGTGTCGTTTTGGGTCAAAATTACCATTGTTGCCTTCCAAGGGCTGGGAGTGTAATTTTTTGGTCAAAATGACCATTTTTGGTCTGAATGGGCTGCGAGTGTCGTTTTTGGTCAAAAAGACCATTTTTTTTGCTTACAAGGACCAGAAGTGTAGTTTTTGGTCAAAATTAAATGTTTTTGCTTCCAAGGGCCGGCAGTGTCGTTTTTGGTCAAAATTACCATTTTTTTTGCTTCCAAGGGCTAGGAGTGTCGTGTTTGGTCAAAATGACCATTTTTGGCTTACAATGGCCAGGGGTGTCTATTTTGGTCAAAATTACCATTTTTGGCTTCCAAAGGCTGGAAGTTTTGTTTTTGGTCAAAATGACCACTTTTATTCTAAAGGGCTGGGAGTGTTGTTTTTGGTCAAAATGACCATTTTTGCTCTGAATGGGCTGCGAGTGTCGTTTTTGGTCAAAAAGACCATTTGTTTGCTTACAAGGGCCAGAAGTGTAATTTTTGGTCAAAATTACAATTTTTTTTGCTTCCAAGGGCCGCGAGTGTTGTTTTGGGACAAAATGGAAATTTTTAGCTTCCAAGAGCCGGGAGTGTCGTTTTTGGCCAAAATTACCATTTTTTGCTTCCATGGGCTTGGAATGTCAGTTTTGGTCAAAATTACAATTTTTTGGCTTACAAGCGCCGGAAGTGTAGTTTTTGGTCAAAATGTCCATTTTTTTGCTTCCAAGTGCTGCAGTTTTGTTTTGGGTCAAAATTACCATTTTTGGCTTCCAAGGGCCAGAAGTGTAATTTTTGGTCAAAATGACCATTTTTTGGCTTACAAGGGCCAGGAGTGTAATTTTTGGTCAAAATTACCATTTTTGGCTTACAGGAGTTGGGAGTTTGGTTTTTGGTCAAAATTACTATTTTTTGGCTTAAAAGGGCCAGAAGTGTAGTTTTTGGTCAAAATTACAATTTTTTGCTTCCAAGGGCCGGGAGTGTCGTTTTTGGTCAAAATGGCCATTTTTGGCTTCCAAGAGCCGAGAGTGTCATTTTTGGTCAAAATTACCATTTTTGGCTTCCAAGAGCCGGGACTGTCGTTATTGGTCAAAATGACCATTTTTGGTCTCAAAAGGCCGGAGGTGTCGTTTTGGGTCAAAATGACCATTTTTGGCTTCCAAGGGCCAGAAGTATAATTTTTGGTCAAAATGACCATTATTTTGGCTTACAAGGGCCAGGAGTGTCATTTTTGGTCAAAATTACCATTTTTGGTCTCAAAGGGCAGGAAGTGTCGTTTTTGTCAAAATGACCACTTTTATTCTAAAGGGCTGTTAGTGTAGTTTTTGGTCAAAATGACAATTTTTTGTCTTACAAGGGCCAGAAGTGTAGTTTTAGGTCAAAATTACAATTTTTTGCTTCCAAGGGCCGCGAGTGTCGTTTTAGGACAAAATGACCATTTTTGGCTTCCAAGGGCAAGGAGTGTAGTTTTCGGTCAAAATTACCATTTTTTGCTTCCAGGAGCCAGGAGTGTCCTTTTTGGTCAAAATGGCCATTTTTGGCTTCCAAGAGCCGGAAGTGTCGTTTTTGGTCAAAATTACCATTTTTTGCTTCCATGGGCTAGGAGTTTTGAACAAAATTACAATTTTTTGGCTTACATGGGCCGGAAGTGTAGTTTTTGGTCAAAATTACCATTTTTTGCTTCCAAGGGCGGCAGTGTCGTTTTGGGTCAAAATTACCATTTTTGGTCTCAAAGGGGCAGGAAGTGTAGTTTTTGTCAAAATGACCACTTTTGGCTTCCAAGAGCCGGGAGTGTTGTTTTTGGTAAAATGACCATTTTTGGCTTCCAAAGGCTGGAAGTTTCGTTTTTGGTCAAAATGACCACTTTTTGCTTCCAAGGGCCGCGAGTGTCGTTTTGGGACAAAATGAAAATTTTTGGCTTCCAAGAGCCGGGAGTGTCGTTTTTGGCCAAAATTACCATTTTTTGCTTCCATGGGCTAGGAATGTCAGTTTTGGTCAAAATTACAATTTTTTGGCTTACAAGCGCCGGAAGTGTTAGGCCGCAGGCCTATATTTGTGGGAGGAGCTAGCGTGCCTTTAAGACGCTGCTCCTCCCCTCCCCGCCTGCCGCGTCACACGCTGTCACCCCGGACAGCCGTACTTCCGGTTGGGCAGCAGCCGCCGCTGCCCCCGCCTTCTCCGCTGACACGGCCGTCACCACCATCTCCGCTGTCACGGCCGGCTCCGCCATCTCCGCCATCTCCGCTGACGGCCGACACCGCCACTCCGCTGACGCCCCCGCCACCACCGCTGTTTCCTCCCGGCCTGCCTGCAGCTGACTTCCAGCCTCATGCACCGTCATCTTCCGCTCGGGCGGCCCGTCCATCCGTCCGGCCGCCGGGCGGCAGGTACTGCTGGGGGGGGGGGGGACGTTACTGGGGGGGTCCTGCGGGGGCTTGATTCTGCCTTGCCTGCTCCAGGCCACGGCTACACTTCATACGAGGGTCTCTGGGGGGTCTTGTTTCTGCCTTGCCTGCACCAGGCCACGGCCCTGCTTCTTTCTACTCTTTCTGTCCGTACCACTGTACTAGCTGTGTACTTCTACTGTTATTTTTCTATTTGCTACTTGGGTTCTGTTGCCCTGCCTATGGACACTGCCCGCTCTAATACTGTCGTGACTAGGGGTACTGCTACTACTGATACTTGTGCTTTGGGTTGATACTCTTATACTGTTGTTACTATAGGCACGGCTACCTTAATACTGTTGCTACCAGGGGTACTGCTACTCTGCTATACTATTTGCCTTGGGCATTGCTACTCCTACACTATCGTCAACACGGGTATTGTTACTCTATTGGTACTAGGCATACTACTCCGTAATACCATTTCCATGGGTACTGCTGCTATGTATTGTCACTACTGTTACTGCTGTTATCTTTGGTCTACTGCTATTCGTACCACTTCACTCCCATGTCGTGTTCTACTGTTCAGCTACACGGCCATACTGTTAAATACCACAACTACTGCGTGCCGATACACTGCTATGCCGGTACTGTGTGCACCATGACGGTATATACTGCCACATTTTCTATTTCCACCGCACGCGTTACTGCTTACACCTACAGAGGCGCTGCCAATATCATTCCTTCATGCTCCATTGCTTACATGCCGGCATGCATGTCACTACCATACGGCCACGCTATATCATCATTGATACTATTCCCACCACATGACTACTATACATTATTGTTTCACTACCTACGCTGTTACCACCGCCGTGCTACGGTTACACTGCTACACTACTTGACTTCCTGCACGCAGGTGGTGCCGCCGTTATACTACTACACTACGTACGCTACTTCCGTGTGTACTACTACTACTTCGTATGTTGCACTACCCTTTCATCAAGCCTCCGTATAGGGTTAGAGAACTGGCTATTTAGGGCTAGGCGCTGGCCTTAGTCTCCCTGGTAGCTGGTCCCGCGAGGCCAACACCCCAATCTCAACACGGAGATTTTTCGCCCTCGGGCCAAATCATAGTTAGTGCCTCGCATCCACCCATCTCTTGGGGTCATAGTCAGGGCCTCACCTGTCACGGCCACACGTTAATCTTTTACCAGTCACCGAGAGGCCAACCCCCCGCCACCACGCTAGTGGCTCGTGCCCCACGCCCAAATCATAGATAGAGCCTCTCATCTGCCGCTCGGCAACTAGCAGGGCCTCACCTGTCACGGGGTAGTCAGCTTTCGCCTCGGCACTAGTTAGCCAGCCAGTTCTGTTTTAGCTCAACGGTGTTTGTTTAACCAATTTTTCTTGTGTATTATTTTCTCTTTTCAGCAGGTCTCAAGCAGTCATCGTAGGCGAAGGGTCATCCCCTCCAGGCACACCCGCTAAGCCTACCACCCCTGTGAGAACTGGTACCCCCAGGGAATTCCGAGAACCTTCCACGCCAGGCCCCTTGTAAGACCCTGGACCATCCCCAGGTCTTCGTCTGTTTTTAGCCATACGGGCTCCCCCTTTTCAGCTACGGCAAGGAGGCTGTATCCTGTGTACAGCTCTCAGCACATCCTGGGGTTCCTGGACTGGGTACCAGCTCTCGGGGGGGGGGGGCTCGGACGGACATTAAAGGACGCTAGACTCCATCTTCTGTTCACTACAATCAAACAGTGTCAGACTGTCCAAACTGAAAACGCTGACCATCCCACATGGTCCCACTTCCCTCTAAGCCGTTGCAGGCTCTCACTCCTAACAACTGATGGAGTAGGCCCCCAGCCTCGCCTTTCTTCCCTTCTGCTTCCCCTATCTTTTCCCCGGCACATTGTCCCCCCAGCACTCCGCTAGGACATTTTTGAGGGGTGGACGTGTACCTGGTTCCTTACTATCTGCCTCCCTAGTTGATCTAGGAAACTGGGTGTACAGTTACGGTGATTCGGCCATCATGATGAAGGCCGGAGACCCAAGACTCTACAAGCTTCCATACCAGTTTTTGTCCTAGCCTTCGGCATCCACAGGGACATTGCGTGCTCCGTGCGTTGCAATGCCGGAAGGTATTAGGTTTCAACTTCTTGTGTTGGTTGACTTAGGCGGCAGTACGGGGGTTTTCTTGTCCTTCGACTTCCACAATCTGTATCAGCAAGCAGTGGCAGCTTGGCCCAGTTTTACGTCCGTTCTCACTGGAGCCTCTTGGGCTCAGAACTATTTTTCAGGTTTTTTTTTTTTTTTTTTTTCGCAGGCTTAGGCAGTCTGCTCCTCCACCTCTCCTACTGCCGACCTGTGCCCCTCGGAGGCTGATCCCTCCTTTCCTGGTTCCTCATGGGGGAGCTAGCAAACCCGATCTACGTAGCCTAAGGGACAGGCTTGGTCGTCCCGTCATTTGTTTGGCTCAATTGTGCTTTACCCTTATGGAGGTGCCTGTAATTTTAGTGCCTGCAGTCTGCTGCACATCTGTTCCATATGCCTTAGGGCCCATGCCAAATCCATGGGCCTGCTATGCCGCCAAACTCTATTGGGGTAGGCTCCAGCGCATATTCCAATAAACATCTTGTCATTATCTGTCTGCTCTTCGTTCGTCCACTAACCCGAGCCTGTATTTTCCCCTCATTCTATCTACTCATTCTCTCCTTACCGTTTCACCCTGGTCATGCCATCCAAGCCAACTTGAAGGCAGGTAGGGCCGCATGGCTCAGTTAGTCCGTCACCCCTACGCCTTGAATTGCTACCCATTCGTCCTTCCTTGTTCATGGTGTCAAGGGCAGTAGTATGTTCCTTCCTGTTAGTCTCACGTTTGGGGCCTTGAGTAGCCTGGGAAGTTTCGTCACTCGCTGAGACTCCCTGCTGGTTCCTCCTCTTTTTCTCTAGATGCCCCACGATGTTCATCACGTGGATGATTTCCTGTTGGTCGCACATAGCGACTGCAACCCTGTCAATCCCTTGGCACTGTAGCACCGTCACTACCTTAGGCGTCCCCCTGTCACTAGACAAGACTACTGTACCCACCACTAGTCTAGTCCTCTTAGGCGTCACACTCGTTCCACGCCACACAGTCTAGTCCCCCCGTGGTCGAACTCGGGCGTTTCGCTAGGAAGTAGTTAAGTTCCTACTAGTTGGAACTTATTCGTAAGGATCTTCATTCTGGTTGGTTCCTTGAATTCTGCTACGCGCATTATTCCCCAAGGTAGTTCATTTATTTCCAGGCTGTTGGGCTTATCAACGGGCCTTCCAGATGTACCTTGGACGCTCAGATTCCCCGGCTAGGGTAGTCCTGGCTATGTGATTGGTATTCCTGGTACACCAGCATGGGGTCTCCATGTTCATCCCACCTGGGATCCGCCCGATCCTCCACATCTGGCAAACCCTCTACGTCTGGCCGGACGCAGCCGCCGTTACCGGGTTGGCAGCACTCATAAACTCTTCCTTAGGTGTTTGTTGGCCGGTTAGGTCTCTTGACTTATCCGCCTCTCGTGAGACTTCGGCCTTATTAGGGTTTTTTACCTGATAGTAACGCCGGCTTCGCATGGGGCAATCCTGGACAGGTATGGCTGTGAAGTATTAGTATCAACTAGGCAGCCGAGACGAGATCAAGTAGGGCCGTTCATCTTCTTTGATCATCATGAGGCTGGTTCGCTGGCTGACCTGGGAGGCAGCCACCGGTCAGTTCTTCCTCTTTGGCGATATTCACAAGTTCCCCAAGTTCGTCAAGTTGATCCTGGGCTAGCCCGGTTTTTGGCTCACGGTGACAATTGTCCCGGGTGGCCGTATCTGCGGACACCAGGAGGACTCACGCCAGAGCCTTGACCATCTTCCAAGGTTCTCAATTGAACTTGTTTTACACGGTCGTTCAGTTCACCATGGTCGCATTCGCTGTTTTTGCCACCTTTTAGCTCAGACTTCTCTTTAACACGGGCAAACTCACTTTGTCTAGCGTACAATCCACTCTTTGTCATCTGCTCCAAGCCTTTCTCCTTTTCCTCAGGGTTGTCCAGTGAAGAAGGTATTGCAGGTTTGGTAGGGAGAGCATCACGAGACATCAAGCGCTGCCCTTAGATGGGAATTCCGGACCTTCTGGCGTACTGGACACGTCACCATTCGAACCTCGTACTTCCTAGTCATCAACTTCCATTTATTAGTCCATGGGCTCTTGGTCCCGGGATTTCTCCTTTGCAACCCGGTCGGCTAGGCAATCGTGCCTCCTCGAGAGGTTAGGTAGGTAGAGGACCGCTGTCCTTTCACTCCGACGTTCAAAGGCCGGGCAGACATACCATCCGTTGGCATCCCCGTCTACCCGACCGAGGTTAACTGGTGCCTAATTGGAATCCTGAGAATCTTCCAGCTCGGGGCTCTCCCAGCCGCTCTCCACTATTCTCCCTGACAGGTAGTCCCCTAACCACTACCTAATTCATGTTTTACATTCGCTCGTTGTGCATTGAATTAGGCTGGGACCCCTCTTCGCATTCCGGACATTCATTCAGAACAGGGGCGGCTTCAGCTGCTTCTAGTGCCAATACACCAGGGCACATAATTATAACCAGGGCAATGGGAATCAGCTATTTTCCACGCATACACCCCTCACCCGGGGAAGAGGTAAGGTTAGCCTTCAAGAATCTTGTATCGTGAGTTGTGACAAGTATTAGTGTGTTTACCGCTTACTTTTTGCCCTCTTTTATTTACAGGCCTACCCCCTACGTCGGTTCCGGCACACCACACCGACTTATCCATACCTGCAGGTTCTAATCATCATTAATTAGCCGACCACAAGTGTTAGGCCGCAGGCCTATATTTGTGGGAGGAGCTAGCGTGCCTTTAAGACGCTGCTCCTCCCCTCCCCGCCTGCCGCGTCACACGCTGTCACCCCACCCACCTTCACCCTTTTTTAATACTCTATCCCTCGGGTGGGCCCTCTTTTATTTACAGGCCTACCCCCTACGTCGGTTCCGGCACACCACACCGACTTATCCATACCTGCAGGTTCTAATCATCATTAATTAGCCGACCACAAGTGTAGTTTTTGGTCAAAATGACCATTTTTTTGCTTCCAAGTGCTGCAGTTTTGTTTTGGGTCAAAATTACCATTTTTGGCTTCCAAGGGCCAGAAGTGTAATTTTTGGTCAAAATGACCATTTTTTGGCTTACAAGGGCCAGGAGTGTCATTTTTGGTCAAAATTACCATTTTTGGCTTACAGGAGTTGGGAGTGTGGTTTTTGGTCAAAATTACCATTTTTTGGCTTAAAAGGGCCAGAAGTGTAGTTTTTGGTCAAAATTACAATTTTTTGCTTCCAAGGGCCGGGAGTGTCGTTTTTGGTCAAAATGGCCATTTTTGGCTTCCAAGAGCCGAGAGTGTCATTTTTGGTCAAAATTACAATTTTTGGCTTCCAAGAGCCGGGACTGTCGTTATTGGTCAAAATGACCATTTTTGGTCTCAAAAGGCCGGAGGTGTCGTTTTGGGTCAAAATGACCATTTTTGGCTTACAAGGGCCAGGAGTGTCATTTTTGGTCAAAATTACCATTTTTGGTCTCAAAGGGCAGGAAGTGTCGTTTTTGTCAAAATGACCACTTTTATTCTAAAGGGCTGGGAGTGTAGTTTTTGGTCAAAATGACAATTTTTTGTCTTACAAGGGCCAGAAGTGTAGTTTTAGGTCAAAATTACAATTTTTTGCTTCCAAGGGCCGCGAGTGTCGTTTTAGGACAAAATGACCATTTTTGGCTTCCAAGGGCAAGGAGTGTAGTTTTTGGTCAAAATTACCATTTTTTGCTTCCAGGAGCCAGGGGTGTCCTTTTTGGTCAAAATGGCCATTTTTGGCTTCCAAGAGCCGGAAGTGTCGTTTTTGGTCAAAATTACCATTTTTTGCTTCCATGGGCTAGGAGTGTCAGTTTTGAACAAAATTACAATTTTTTGGCTTACAAGGGCCGGAAGTGTAGTTTTTGGTCAAAATGACCATTTTTTGCTTCCAAGGGCGGCAGTGTCGTTTTGGGTCAAAATTACCATTTTTGGTCTCAAAGGGGCAGGAAGTGTCGTTTTTTTCAAAATGACCACTTTTGGCTTCCAAGAGCCGGGAGTGTTGTTTTTGGTAAAATGACCATTTTTGGCTTCCAAAGGCTGGAAGTTTCGTTTTTGGTCAAAATGACCACTTTTATTCTAAAGGGCTGGGATTGTCGTTTTTGGTCAAAATGACCATTTTTTACTCCCAAGGGCTAGGAGTGTCGTTTTTGGTCAAAATACAATTTTTTGGCTTACAAGGGCCGGCAGTTTTGTTTTGGGTCAAAATTACCATTTTTGGCTTCCAAGGGCCAGAAGTGTAATTTTTGGTCAAAATGACCATTTTTTTGGCTTGCTAGGGCCAGGAGTGTCATTTTTGGTCAAAATTACCATTTTTGGCTTACAGGAGTTGGGTGTGTGGTTTTTGGTCAAAATTACCATTTTTTGTCTCAAAGTAAGTGTCGTTTTTGGTAATAATTACCATTTTTTGCTCCCAAGGGCTAACAAATAAGTGCAGCCATGCGTTTTTCGTTGCCAGTCGTGGATTGGTCGTGGATGCCTTGTCGCTGGCCTTGCAGCTTCCGCATGCATTTGCAAATATGTGTTAACTAAACTCCTGCTTTTAACTTATTTGTTAGACAGGTTTATTTTGGTTTGTTAGCAGACTGGTGGGTAAGTATTTCAAACTTAGGGATCGGCTGTTTTTCACACACCCTCATTTATCCCATCTTGTTTTTCAATTGACAGGGATGGAGACACTGTGCAGTGCTTGCCAGTTCTCATATAAAGTCCCAAATTGCCCATTTCTTGTATCGTACTAGGGATGGAGACGCTTGCTTTACAGGCGGGTGTCTCACTCAAAGTCCCCATTTGCCTATGGCATCTTTACTAAAGGGATGGGGGTGTGTGTCTCCCAGCTGATCACATTTAGTTTGCACCCCATGGCTTTTTTGTGCAGCCATGCGTTTTTCGTTGCCAGTCGTGGATTGGAGCAGGTGGGGGAGGATTGGGCGGTCTCCAATCCCATCTGTTTCCAATCCACCTATTAGCAAGCATGTACTTCCCTTTGTGAAGACACTTATACACTCAGGTTGAGCAGTGTTATTTAGTGTTAGGTTCTGCAAGAACGCAGGATGCCTTGTCCTTGGCCTCGCAGCTTCCGCATGCATTTGCAAATATGTGTTAACTAAACTCCTGCTTTTAACTTATTTGTTAGACAGGTTTATTTTGGTTTGTTAGCAGACTGGTGGGTAAATATTTCAAACTAGGGATCGGCTGTTTTTCACACACCCTCATTTATCCCATCTTGTTTTTCAATTGACAGGGATGGAGACACTGTGCAGTGCTCGCCAGTTCTCATATAAAGTCCCAAATTGCCCATTTCTTGTATCGTACTAGGGATGGAGACGCTTGCTTTACAGGCGGGTGTCTCACTCAAAGTCCCCATTTGCCTATGGCATCTTTACTAAAGGGATGGGGGTGTGTGTCTCCCAGCTGATCACATTTAGTTTGCACCCCATGGCTTTTTTGTGCAGCCATGCGTTTTTCGTTGCCAGTCGTGGATTGGAGCAGGTGGGGGAGGATTGGGCGGTCTCCAATCCCATCTGTTTCCAATCCACCTATTAGCAAGCATGTACTTCCCTTTGTGAAGACACTTATACACTCAGGTTGAGCAGTGTTATTTAGTGTTAGGTTCTGCAAGAACGCAGGATGCCTTGTCGCTGGCCTTGCAGCTTCCGCATGCATTTGCAAATATGTGTTAACTAAACTCCTGCTTTTAACTTATTTGTTAGACAGGTTTATTTTGGTTTGTTAGCAGACTGGTGGGTAAGTATTTCAAACTAGGGATCGGCTGTTTTTCACACACCCTCATTTATCCCATCTTGTTTTTCAATTGACAGGGATGGAGACACTGTGCAGTGCTCGCCAGTTCTCATATAAAGTCCCAAATTGCCCATTTCTTGTATATTAAGTACACCCAGGAAAGAATTCAGCCCTTTTTTAAAGCAATCTAGTGAGCTAGCCAGAACCACCTCTGGAGGGAGTCTATTCCACATTTTCACAGCCCTTACGGTGAAGAAACCTTTCCATATTTGGAGACAAAATCTGTTTTCCTCTAGACATAAAGAGTGCCCCCTTGTCCTCTGTGTTGACCTTAAAGTGAACAACTCAACACCAAGTTCACTATATGAACCCCTTATGTATTTATACATGTTGATCATATCCTCCTTAGGTGTACGTTTAGTAAACTGAGATAAGCCGAGATCTGGATGATCACAGCTTGTCTCAGAGCATTGCCGGTTTAAATTGCTGAGAAGAGTAGTGGAGAACATAGTCTTCTCTTCTCATCTCAGTACACAAACGGCTTGCATTCACTGCAACAGAAACGGCCAGTTTAGTAACACATGATGTCACCTTATCACTGTGCTTCGCTTTGAGCCAGATCCTGTGCTTCGCTTTTAAGCCTCTTCCTGCTTCACCAGCTCAGAGGTGGAGATAGCAGGAAGAAATAGGAGATCTCTGCTGTGAATGTCCCCGTGCCCAAAAGTGAAAGTAAAATCTCTCCCTACTGCAGTGAAATATACATCAACAGCAGGTTAGAAACACATTAACTATACAATCACATATATATCTGTGTGTGTGTATGTATATATATATATATATATATATACTGTATGTACTGGTGTGTATATATATATACATACTGTATGTACTGGTGTGTATGTATGTATACAGGGAGTGCAGAATTATTAGGCAAATGAGTATTTTGACCACATCATCCTCCTTTATGCATGTTGTCTTACTCCAAGCTGTATAGGCTCGAAAGCCTACTACCAATTAAGCATATTAGGTGATGTGCATCTCTGTAATGAGAAGGGGTGTGGTCTAATGACATCAACACCCTATATCAGGTGTGCATAATTATTAGGCAACTTCCTTTCCTTGGGCAAAATGGGTCAAAAGAAGGACTTGACAGGCTCAGAAAAGTCAAAAATAGTGAGATATCTTGCAGAGGGATGCAGCACTCTTAAAATTGCAAAGCTTCTGAAGCGTGATCATCGAACAATCAAGCATTTCATTCAAAATAGTCAACAGGGTCGCAAGAAGCGTGTGGAAAAACCAAGGCGCAAAATAACAGCCCATGAACTGAGAAAAGTCAAGCGTGCAGCTGCCAAGATGCCACTTGCCACCAGTTTGGCCATATTTCAGAGCTGCAACATCACTGGAGTGCCCAAAAGCACAAGGTGTGCAATACTCAGAGACATGGCCAAGGTAAGAAAGGCTGAAAGACGACCACCACTGAACAAGACACACAAGCTGAAACGTCAAGACTGGGCCAAGAAATATCTCAAGACTGATTTTTCAAAGGTTTTATGGACTGATGAAATGAGAGTGAAGCCCCGTACACACGTACCGATCGTCCGCCGACAGAACGTCCTACAAATGTTCGCGGCTGGCGTGTTTGTTGTTTGTCTGTTGAAAAGTGCTCAAAACTTGCCCAGGACATTTGTCTGCCGACAGAAAAGGACGTCACTACGTTCCACGCACGTTCGCCGCTACAAAAGAGGAAGTGAGTGTTTGGCCGTGACCCTTCTGGGCATCTCGCGCTGATTTCGGTAGCATTTGTTTGGTTGACGACATTTCGCTATTTTCCGAGACATCGTTCGAGAATTTATTATGGCGACCGTGAATTCGTCCGTTGCTGTCGTTAGTGTTGGAGTTTTGGCTCTGAGACGACGTACGAGCAATAGGAAGAAGAAGCGGACCTCCTGGACGAAAAATTGGTTGCTTAACCGTGATCAATTTTCTCATATGTCCTTGCTGAGGGAGCTCCAGGAAAATAATCCTGATGACTTCAGGAATTATTTGAGGATGACGGATCCCATCTTTTACCGTCTTCTTGCCCTGGTGTCCCCCTATATTCTGAAGCAGGATACTTGTATGCGGCTTGCAATTACTCCTGAGCAAAGGTTAATTGCGACGTTGAGGTATCTTGCAACAGGGAGAAGCCTGCAGGATCTGAAGTTCACCACAGGCATCTCCCCCCAAGCACTTGGAGTCATCATCCCTGAGACCTGCTCTGCCATCATCAAGGTCTTGCAGAAGGATTATATCAAGGTATGTTTGATTTTTTACATTACATTACATGTATTAGTCGTTTCACCCGAATTATGATGTTTTTGGATGTACAGCAATTGATACAGGCCATTATTTGTAAACTACCCTCTGTCCGCATGCACATAGTAGTAAAGATGTAGATTATCTTTAACCATTTGTAAAATTACCCACTAACCACCCCACCATTCTCTCCTATGTGTCCCTAAACGCATTGCCTGTTAACAGTATGTCGAATTTTTCAAATTTTATTGCTTTCCCTCAAACAATTATTCCTTGGCCAATGTTTTATTACCTAGTTTATGATTTATCTAAAATACATCAGTCCATCTATTCCCACCTATGATTGTTTATGTTTATGTAATGATGTTAAAACCTTCACTGACCACAAGCCCTTATTGATGTATAAATGCCCAGTTTTACTTACCCATCCCCCACCCACATGCTAAATCTCAAAGTCAGCATATACCAAAGCTCAAGCTCAGAGGTCTTCAAACTATGGCCCTCCAGTTGTTCACGAACTACAATTTCCATCATGCCTAGTCATGTCTGTGAATGTCAGAGAATTACAAGGCCTCATGGGATGTGTAGTTCTGCAACAGCTGGAGGGCCGTAGTTTGTAAATCTCAGCTCTAGCTGGTGAGTATAATGGGCCATACACACTAGAATATTGTCAGAACAATTTATCCTTCCGATTTACCAAAACCAAATAATATGAGGTCCAACAAACACTTTCAAATCCTATGCAATCTGGTAGGCCCTTGCACTACATAGAAAAGGTAAATCTGCACGAAAAAGTCTTCAGAGAATCTTATAGTGTGTATGGCCCTTTACAATATAAGAACAATAGGAGGTTGAAAATAAATGTATGTAGATGTTACATCCCCAAATCCAAACCTTTGCCTTCCTGTTGTTTATTTTTTTTTTTTGAAAATTTGTTTTTATTGAAATTTTGCACACATAAACAGACAATACACTGCCACGCAGGGCAACATTTACAACCAAGGACAACAGGTCAACCCCCCCCCATCCCACCCCCCCCCTCCAGGCTCCACCCAGCGCGTCCATCACAAAAACAAAGTTTCTAGCAGCAATAAAGATACCCCCCAAGTCTGCTCCATCTACCAAGGAGCAAGGTCATCAAACACAGACATTAGCACAGTACAGTACCCGCATTCAGTAACCCCATGCCGTATTCAAAAACCTGAGAGACTTCAACACATGCAGCTAGCACCCAGCGAGTTGGAGAACATCATCAACTGGCACGACCACCCCCCCCCCTAGATAACCCCGAACAGGATCCCATAAAACCTCAAAGCTGAGCCACGGAGGTCGAGGCTGGGGAGTCTATCCATATTTTCCACACTTTACCAAACTTGCGAGGACATCCCCTACTGAGATACGTAGCCTTGTAGAGCGGAGTCACTTTATTAACTAAGCCCTTCCAAAAGAGGATCGTGGGAGCCAAGGGACTTTTCCAGTGTAAGAGCAGAGCCTTGCGAGCATAGAAAAGAAGTAGACTGACCAGAGTACGAACTGCCCTCGCGGGGGCCACGCCATCCACCAACCCCAAAAGACAGACCTCCACGGAGCAGGGGACCGGAATCTTAACCACCTCCACGATGCAATCCAAGACGGCTGCCCAATAGTCCTTGACCACCGGGCACCCCCAGAAGATGTGGCTGAAGTCCGCCGGAGAATGCGAACAACGCCAGCACTCCGCCGAGGCCGTCTGATAAATACGTGCCAACCTCGCCGGTGTGTAATAGATCCGATGTAGGAATTTAAAGTGAATAAGGCGGTCCCTTGCAGAGACCAGGTAAGCGAAGGGCGAACTCCACATATCATCCCAGTCATCACCATCCAGGCCAGGCACCTCCCCCACCCAGCATTCCCGACACCTACGCACCGCCGGCGGAGTGGTGGCAAACAATTCCCTGTACAACTCCGAGAGGGGCTTCCGCATATCCGTCGCCTGTAACGCCACTTCAAGAGCTGAAGTTTTAAGCACAACCCGGGGGGACCCAAACTGTGCCACAAATGCATGGCGGAGTTGAAGATAACGAAAAAAATATTTATTGGGTAGATCGTAACGCACCTTCAAGGTATCGAAGGTGCACAACTCCCCACCAGAGACAATGTCCCCCAACAACTTAACCCCCTTGACGGCCCAGATGGCGGGATCAGGGATCGAAGCAAAATGAGGAAACTTGGGGTTCCACCACAATGGGGAGGCCGGGGATACACTAGTAACCCCCGGCTCCACCAGCATCAGCATATGGTCCCAGGCCTTGATGGTAGAGCGCATAGTCCCTGTCAGCTGAAATTTAGCCCTGGACCCCCGATGCAGCAAAAGCCAAAGACTCTCGTAGGAGCCCAAAACAGCCGCCTCCAGCACCGTGGCGGAATCCCCATCGTCCCCCATAAGCCAGCGCCGCGCCACCACTCCCTGCCCGGCCAGGAAATATTTATAAAGATCAGGCAAAGCCAATCCCCCCTGACCCCAGGGCTCCTGTAACACTTGCATGCCAATTCTAGGAGGGGAGTTACCCCAAATAAAGGAACCTATCAGGCCATGAACGCGACGGAAGAACGACCGTGGAACCCACACCGGCGAGTTCCTAAGGAAATACAGAAAGACAGGGAGGAGTTTCATCTTTACCAAATTAATGCGCCCCAGAACCGACAAAGGTAAGTCGCGCCACACCTCCGCCCTGCGTTTAAAGACCTCCAGCAATGGGAGAAGATTCAGACTGAGATAGTCAGCCACTCTCGCCGACACCCTGACTCCAAGGTATGTGAACTCAGTCACCCATTTCAAAGGCAACGCCCCATCCACTGCAGCAATAGCACCAGGATCAATGGGGAGCATGGTGGATTTATCCCAATTAACCCGTAGGCCAGAAAACTTAGCAAAAGTGTCAAGGATATGGAAGACCGCCCGCAGGGAAACATTAGGATCTTTCAAAAACAAAAGCATATCATCCACATAGAGCGCCAGGCACTCCTTAATAGAGCCCACTTCCAGCGCCCCCACCTCTGGAGATGCACGCAACGCAATAGCCAGGGGTTCGATCATCAGGGAGAACAGAAAGGGCGAAAGAGGGCAGCCCTGTCTAGTCCCCCTACCCACCCCAAAAAAGGGAGATAGGGTGGAACCGATCTTCAACGCCATACGCGGGGAAGAATACAGGAGGGAAATCCACTTACAAAATTTAGGACCAAATCCCATACTCCGCAGCACCACCCCCATGTAGACCCAATCCACCGTGTCGAAGGCCTTGGCAATGTCCAGCGACACCACCACTCTAGTGCCAACAGAGGCATGCGACACCTGCAAATGTGTAAACAGGCGTCTAAGGTTGGTGTCCGTGGACTTGCCCGGCATGAATCCGGTCTGATCAATGTCCACCAGGGAGGGCAGGACCACAGCCAGCCTAGTAGCCAAGACCTTCGTGAGTATCTTGAGATCCACATTGAGCAGGGCAATGGGGCGATAGGAGGAACACAGGGTGTGGTCCTTACCCGGCTTGGGCAGAAGAACAACATATGCCTCGAGCATAGAGTCCGGCAGGGCCCCCTGATCGAAACACGCAGCATACAGAGCCTGGAGCCTGGGAGCCAAGGAGTCCGAATACTGCCGATACCACTCCGCCGGGAATCCATCAGGGCCCGGCGACTTATTGGGGGGGAAGGACGAGATGGCTTTTTCAATTTCCTTCAACGTTATGTCATTATCCAACCATGCACTGTCCTCGCCCTCCAAGACCGGAATCGGCTCCCCCAGGTCGTATGCAGGCAGAGGCAAATAGGTGTCAGAGTAGTAATCCATAAAGACCCGGGAGATCTCCCCCGGGTCCCTAACCATTTCCCCCGAACCAGACCTGATACATGGAACACTTACCGAAGCCCTCTGGTCTGCCACCAAAAAAGCCAACAGCTTACCATTTTTGTCCCCCTTCTCAAAAAGTGACTCCGCTCTATGTTTAAGATTGGCATGCGCAAAATCAGTATTCAACAAAGCCAAACGCCTTCTGGCCTCCTCCAGGGCCGCATAGGCCGCCGATCCCGGAGAAGCCGAGTATTCCTCCTCCAACCTACGGACCTCCAGCAGAACAGCCTCTCTATCAGCGTTAACCTCCCTACGGGACGTCTTAATCGCAGAGATGTAATGACCCCGCATGACCGCCTTGAAAGCATCCCACAGGACCACCCCAGCCGTGGACGAGGCATGATCCTCCCAATATGCAGGCATTTGGGGCTCCACCTGCTGCATCACCTTTTCAGTCTGCAGCCACCCCGGCGATAGGCGCCAAGCACCCCTGGTCCCACCCGCCCCCACCCGCAGAGTCAGTAGCAGTGGGTTGTGATCTGAGAGACCCCCCGCCAAATAGGTGGCATCCTGGACCAAGGGAAGACAAGACTCATTAGCAAAAGCCAGATCTATTCTGGACGCCGTTCTGTGCACCCCAGACCAGCAGGAGTAGCCACGCACCCCAGGATTTTTCCAGCGCCACAGCTCCGTAAGCTGAGCTGCGGAAGACCATGACACAAGTTCAGGGGATGACAGTCTACCCGGGTTAGAGGAGTCCAGTCCGCCGTCCAGAACAGCATTGAAATCCCCGGCCATGATAAGAGGAAGGTGCATATAAGGGGCCAGGGTCACCAGGAGATCCACCAGAACTTGGGAGTGGAACGGGGGAGGTAAGTATACACTCACCAGAACCACCTGCCGGTGAAATAACTCGAGGAGAACAATAACATATCGTCCGCCAGGATCCGTAATCACCTTTTGAATCGAGCAGGGTGCATTCCTACCAAGCAAAATGGATACCCCACGGGCATACGTGGAGTACGTGGCGTTGAAGATCCTCTGAATCCAAGGCCTCTTCAAGGCAAGCACCCTGCTGACATCCAAATGTGTCTCCTGGAGGAGGATAACATGGGGTTGTACAAGTTTAATATACCGAAATATAGCCGTGCGTTTCACCTTGTCATTGAGACCTCGCACATTCCATGACATAATCCTAAGCAGCTCAGCAGAGGGGCATATAGCAGGAGGAAGCCAGAGGACCAAGCACAGCCCGAGCACAGCCCGAGGACCAACCCGATCCTCCAGCTCCATCCAGACATGCAGCAATACATATACATAAGAAAAATAGACAATGACCACCGGATGGAGCCTGGAGCCTAAAACAACAACATCCCTGCTGTGATACCCAAACCTGAAACAAAAAAAAGTGCAACAGGGTATCCAGCCTATTCCCAAAACCCAGCAAAAAATTTAAAGGCATGGCTGCAACATAGAACCGCAGCCGGCGTTACTCGAGTCCGCCAGAGGTAGCCCCAAAAAAGGGAGCTGGCAGATCGTCAGTCCCAAAAAAGGGAAAAGAAAAAAGCAAAAACAAAAATTGTAAAAAGCAAGAAAATAAGCTGAAAAAAGAAAAGTCAAGTTCAAGGACGTGTAGTACACAGAGCTCCAATAAACTGTAGCCCACTCCACAACCCCAGGGACAGAAGCAAGGATCCAACTCAGGGCAATCCAGGAAGCTTCATGGCAGGATCATCAATGCAGGTACCGTAGATGCCCCCCCATTAGCCATGGAGGAGCCAGAGTGTGTGAAGACAGGATCCTCAAAAGGGGGGGCACAGAGAAGCAGGGCCCCAAAAGTCTCATACCATCCTGGAGAGCGGGTGCACAATAGGAGATTAAATAGATTCCAACCAGTCTGCAGCCTCTCCAGCCGAATTGAAGAACAGGACAGTTCCCTTGTAATCCACACGCAGGCAGCTCGGGTACATCATGCCATACTTCAGGCCCTTGTTCCTCAGGATTTTGCGCACTTCAGTAAACGATCTGCGCTTTTTCTGCGTTTCCACAGAGAAATCAGGAAATAGCATTATCTTACTGTTCTCAAACAGCAACTCCTCCTGTCTCCTGGCTTCAGAGAGAATGCGGTCCCTGTCACGGAAGTTCAAAAAACGGACCAAAAAGGGGCGCGGGGGGGCCCCGGGCGGCCTGGGTCCTGTGGGAGCCCTATGGGCCCTTTCCACCACGTAGGTCGGGGGAGGGGGAGGCAACTTGAGTAGATCACAAAAGAATTTCTCAGCAAACAGTGTAGAATTAGATCCCTCAGCCTTCTCCGGCAAGCCAACCACCCTGATATTGTTGCGACGCTGACGATTCTCAGCATCCTCCATTTTGTCTGCCATAGCATTCACCTGGGCCTGCAAAGCAATGAGTTGTGCCGAATGGGAAGCGGTGACATCCTCCACCTCAGATACACGGCCTTCAGCCTCTGTCAGGCGCCCCCTGAATTTATCCAAATCATGGCGGATCAGGGTGCATTCAGAGGCCAGGTGATCAATCCGGAGCATTAGAGCAGTTTTAGAAGCGTCTATAGCCGCCAGGATGGGAGCGGTGATATCCCCCCCTCCAGGTGACCCCCCAGCCTGTCCAGCGGTCCCCCGCGATGACCCCTCAGTACCTGCATCCAGCGGATGTTCCAGAAGAGGGTTCCCAGCCCCCGCAGACATCGTCCCCGACTGTGAGGAGGCTCGGGTGCCTGTGGCTGCAGATGGAGAAGAAGAGGCCTGCACTTTCAAGATGGCGGCGGCCGCTTTCACGCCTCGCGGCGGGACCGATCGTTGAGGCCGCGGGGTCAGTGTAGAAACCCCGGATTTTCTCCCCGGCATTCGTGCCCCACCTGTGCCCGATGCGGAGTAGGGCAAAACCGCCGTGATCCGAGGCACAGGGGCCGTGGATGGAGCCGGATAAGGTCAGGATGGTGAGGAGCTCTGAGAAGACACGTCCGGCGCCGTCTACATCCCGGCCACGCCCCCGTTGTTTATTTTTTTTAACATGTTGCATAAGCATTTTACAGACAACTGTGTGTGTAATTAATAATGTGATGTGCTCAAGCACTAATTATTTTATTTTTATTTTTTCCCCACAGTTTCCTTCAAACGCAGAGCAATGGCTGGAGATTTCTGATCAATTTCTGGAGAAGTGGAATTTTCCCAATTGTGGGGTGCTATTGATAGGAAGCACGTCCGCATTGTCCCCCCTCCGAATTCCGGCACATTTTTTTATAATTATAAAGGTTTTTTTTAGTATAGTCATGCTAGCCATAGTTAATGCAAACTATGAGTTTATTTTTTTGGATATTGGCAAAAATGGCCGCAATTCGGATGGGGGAGTTATTGATCAGACGGAGTTCGCTCGTCGTCTAAAGAACGGCACTCTGAACCTGCCATCCAGGGAGCAAACTGTTGAGGGTATGAGCTTTGTGTTTATCGCAGATGAGGCTTTTGCGCTTGGGGAGCATCTCATGAAGCCCTACCCTCAGAGGAACCTCACCCCAGACCAAAGGATTTACAACTACCGGTTGTCCAGAGCTCGCAGAGTTGTGGAGAATGCCTTCGGGATAATGGCCAACCGGTTCCGGATATTCCTGACGTCCATAAACCTGGCACTGTACAAAGTGGATAATGTGGTCTTGTGTTGCTGCATTTTGCACAACTTCCTACGCAGGAATGCACAAAATTATGTATTGCAGCAACTGGATATTGACCCTGCTATGCCAGGTACAAGTGGAGAGGCCCAACCTTCTAACCAAGTGGAGTCCATGACGTCAATGGAAGTTGGACGGTCAGCATTGGCATCACACAGGGCCCGTCAGATCCGCCAGGAATATCTGGACTATTTCGTGGGGAGAGGAGCTGTGTCCTGGCAGCAATCACTGTCACACACACATTAATCTTGTTAAAGATTTGACACACAAGATAAATGTCAGAGATATCTTATTTTTCAACACATTAAACCAAAATTGCAATGATTAGAATCCACAATAGTGGATTCTAATCATTTGGGCACATATGCCAAACACAATTATTTGGGTTAATCATGTGTTATATATGTGTGACTTTGGAAGGGTTAATACATTCATCAGTGTGTTTCTTTACTGTAGTCTCTCACCAGCTGATCCAAAGTGATGATGGCCATGTGTTATTTTTGAGCCAGTGGTGTAAATACAAGGGCCTTCTGCACCCCACAAAATTTACACAAACCCTGTCACATTGAGAACTAGGTCACACCCAAGGTTCATCTAATGTCACCTTACATTGGTGGTTCTTGTCCAGAAGTTGCCCATACTATATATTTAATATAATACATTAGGGTATTAACAACGTACCTACACCTGTTATGTTGTGTTCATTTATGACATCCTTCTCACTGCCCACCAATGTTAGGATATGTCAGTGTTATGTGAAACTTGATCATTGTTCATCTCAAAGTGTAATATATATAAGTAATGGAAAGTGAACTAGAGCAACGAACAAGCAATACACTATAGATTACACTGATCTCCCTACACTGATTTCTACTGCCAATATCAATGCCATATTGAATCCTAGGACTGCTCGTACCTTGAGTGTTGAGTCACACTTATGCGATGCGGGAAGTCTGCGACTTTGCATCCTTCCTGCATCGCATAAGGGTGACCCGCCACTTACTTTTTCCACAGGATTGTATTACACAAGTCTGAAGAACTGTGCCATCCAATCCTGATACATCAGAAATAAAGGGTCATGTGCGACTTGT
This sequence comes from Pelophylax lessonae, assembly GCF_965119305.1. Taxonomy (NCBI): domain Eukaryota; kingdom Metazoa; phylum Chordata; class Amphibia; order Anura; family Ranidae; genus Pelophylax; species Pelophylax lessonae. Next base: position 83,101,301 of record NC_138778.1, read on the forward strand.
GTGCGTGTTCAGTGTGAATGTAGCCATACAAAGTGTATGTCTCAATTCGCACTGCACTCGCACAAAAGTCGCACATGATGCATTTATTCAGCTGCATCAGGATAGGATTGCACAGTCGTTCCCACTTGTATGATCCGATCCTGTATGAAATGTCAGATCGCACTGTGATATGCGTATAAACGGTTGGGATCTTTAACATTTCATTGACACCTCCAGCAACTCGCATATGGCAGTGTCCAAAATGCTTTCATTAACATGTAAATATGGGAATAGGACAGCCATCATACATGTAATGCTTCTTTACACAGCTTTAGATCTCGACCCCCCAACGAAAGTCAAATAAAGAATGGAACACACATTGTTGAATGTACAAAATTTTTTTTAAGAAACATTCACAGGGTTAGGGTTAGGGTTAGGGTTAGGGTGTTTTCAAGTTTTTTTCCCAAACGTGGGTACACTCTTAACAACTGAGTGCCATCAAGATATCATAAAAGATTACAAAACATTTGTAATAAAAGGAACCAATAAAAACATAAAAAATGTATTTAAAACTTTTTAAAATTTGGCAATCATGTCGACAAAATCGCGCATTTTTGATTGCAATGCCGTTGCTGTTTCCTTGATTTGCTCGAGGTCTGAGCAACATTGGAGAGCCTCACGGGTTAGTTTTGCTAAAGTGCAAGTAGGTAAATCATGATCTGTAAAAAAATATACAACTGAGTCAATGTGAATCACGTACATGAGGTCATAATAGAGAAACATTTGGTGTCCAGGTTATTTTTTTTTTTTTTTAAATATTTTTATTGAACATATGAAACAATTACAAGAACCGTATTGCAGCAAGATAGTACAATGCATAGAACCGCAAGAATTATATAACCATTCAGAGATTTCTTACATTTTGTAATAATAGTGTCACAAATATTATGCATAAGGGTTAAGATGAACCAAATATGAACGACACTAGGAGAGGGGGGGGGGTTGTGGGGATTAGGGACGGGGAAAGAGATTGACACTCTCGCATGGGACGTGAGGAGAACGTCAATATTTAAAGAGAAAAATAACTAAGTACTAAAAGGATGACTCTTACTGGCTGAGCAAGACTCCTAGTCGACTCCTAACATAACATAGCAGGTGAAATGGGGGGGGGGGATTAGTGGTATCCATGAGATCCATCTTGAAGTATCTGATAAGCAAGTGATAGAAACAGTTGTATGAGGAATTGAACGTGGAGGGTGGTGCCTTACACTCTCAACCTTCCCAATGTGTTGGAGATTGAAGCTTTTAAATACCATTCTGTGAATTGGAAGGGTGTCATCAGAGCTTTCAGTTCATCTGCCCGGAAGGCATATATCATGAAAGAGCGCCATCTGGAGAAAAAAGTTTCCATGGATGAGAACTTGTCAATGTCCAGATTTCCTTTTTCCATGTATAGAAGTGCTTTGAGGTCGTTGCAAACCATGGAGATCGTCGGGGGGGTGTTGGAAGTCCAGGTCTTTAGAATTGCTTTTTTAGCTGCCAGGGTGCATAAGTGTGTCCATGGGGGTAGCCATTTTGCTTTGCGACCATGACCAGTCCTGGGCTGTAATGACTCTTCACAGCCAAATAGGAATAAGTGAGGGGATTTCTCCATTCGTATACCCAAGACCGCCTGTATAAATGTTTGTACCTGGTCCCAGAAACCGGAGATAGTGGGGCAATGCCAGAACCTGTGGGCTAACGTTGGTCTTCCTTCCCCGCACTGGGGGCATAGTGCAGGAGTGCTCGGATTATTGGTATACAGAGCCGGTACGAAGGCCCTGTGAATCAACTTGAATTGAGTCTCTCTCCAGGTCTCCATCAGAACGAGTTTTCTAACCCGTAGGTATCCTTGTAGTATTCTCGGGGCAATGTCCTCCATGGGGAAGGCAGCACCCCATTTGTTAAACATGGTGTCCGTGGAGAGCTTATTTGAGTGTAAAAGCAGTTGGCCATAAACAATAGAAATGTTGTAACTTTTGTTCTTGATGAAATCATCCAAGATCGATTTTTTAAAACTTTTAGCAATGCTGGGTGAACAAGATTTAACATAGGCTATTGCCTGATGATAGTATAACTGGTGGGACGAGGGCAAATGATATTCCCCTGCAAGTTCCGTGTATGGTTTTATGGACAGATCCGAGGATCGGACTAATGAATGAGCCATTTTCAAGCCATTCTGCTCCCAGAGTTGGTATGATGCATAGTCCATAAATTGCGGAAATAATGGATTGCCATGAAGAGGCAAGTGCTTGGAGATTATTGAAGGTACTCCCAGACACTTTCTTACTTCCCTCCATGCTATCATAGTGTCTCGGATGAGGACATGATTTTGGAGGCATCCTGGTAAAGCCGTAAAGGTGCTGTGAAGTATTCCCGTCAGGCTCCATGGGCGGGCTATTTGAGTTTCAATGTGGTAGTTGGAGTAGGTTGAGGATTCGGTAATCCAATCCAGGCCATAGCGCAAGAGGCAAGACAAATTATACAGCCTAATATTGGGCAAGCCAGCTCCCCCCTCGCTCTTCGGAAGGTGCAGTTTGGCAATGGAAATCCTGGGTCTCCTCTTATTCCAGAGGAACGCCGCTACGGCCTTATTCAGCGTGTTGATATCTTTATGTTTGAGGAGGAAAGGGAGGGTTTGAAGGGGGTATAGCAAACGTGGGAAGCTGACCATTTAGGTTATTTTTAATTACTCTCGAGTTAATACCTACCCTGTTCTTATGCTCTTTTGCCCTAGGCTCTTCTTCTTCCTCCTGTCCTCCTCTGATCCTGTTGCTGATGATTCTGCCGGTCTCCTGAGCTTACTATATATTCATTAGGGGTGTGAACGCATGATGACGTCATTGTGAGGGCATGTATATATATTATGTATATGTATTACAATATGTAATGTATATATATTAAGCTACAGAGAACAGAGACGGGCAAAATGCACGGCAACAGCATTGGAGGAGGACAGGAGGAAGAAGAAGAGCCTAGGGCAAAAGAGCAGACAACATAAGAGCAGAAGATTGGACAGCAGAAGAGTGGAGAGGAGCAGATCCAAAGAGCAGAGTGGAGAAGACCGGATGAAGATATGTAAGAACATTTCATAAACGTCTCCTGTCGTTATTCACATACACTTCCATTTATGTGGTTAATGTGTAGGGGTACTATGTACCCCATACACATTCACATAGTGATTGGGGTCTGGGATCTGGGGGCCACCCTTTGTTGAAGGTTGCTTCCAAAGTCCTAGGAACCCCCTGGCCGCATGACCCCCCAAAACCACCAGACAGGGTTGTGGGGATGAGGCCCTTGTCCTCCTCTACATGGGAGCAAGGTGCTTTTGGGTGTGCGGTGCAGAGGCCCCCTGGCCCAAAGCAACAAAACCCCCCCATGTTGAGGGCATGTGTCCTGCTGTGGTCCAGGGGGTGTTTGGTCCGCTTGCTCGTTCTCTTTCCTGGCCTGACAAGCTGCATGCTTGTATAAGGGTCTGGTAGGGGTTTTGGGGGTAACCCACGCTGTCTTTTTGTTGTGGGCATACCCTCAAACTCAATACCACACTCAAAAGGCCGGGTTGTGAACTTGGGGGGACACCCATGGTGGGTTATTCAATTTTTTGGTGTAGTTCCACCTCAAAAATCTTCACAACGCAAGTGGCCCCGCAAGTCAGAGCATCCTGATCCGACTTACGGTGCGACTTCCATTCAAATAAAGAGGCTCCCATAGGGAACTAGTGTTGTCAATTGGAGGCTAAAAATAACACTGATAAAAATCATTCTGAAAAAACCTACGTGGGCACACAACTGGCTCTCTGACACTTGGTCCTGGATCCTCAACATTTTGGGAAGTGGCTTCCACGCTGCTTGGCAAGTTGCCAGGAGATCTGGGTTCTGAGCTGGCTGGGGATGCCACATCCTGGCATGATGCAACATCTGCAATGTAAATTTGTAAGGGAATACAAGAATATAAGGTTAAACAATCATTGCAAATACACATATTTCTATGATCCCACTACACAAAAATCTGTGACTACCAACCTTCTTGTTGCTCTGGTGTCTGGTCACTTGTTGGCTCCACCAGAATAACCTCAGGCATAATGTCTTCATCTACATAATACAAAACATTGGCCATATCATAAAAGTCACAAGAGGTACATTTGTTAGGACATGATAGCTCTTTTAGTAACAAATATGAAGACATGTACATGGTTATCTACGAAAAATATAGTACATTAATGTTTGACAGTGCATAGGAACCAATTACCTTTAGTCGAATCTGTGCCACCATCTGGGCCCATGTCCTCCTTTTCTTCCGCAACTGCAGATGGAGCTGCCAAACCTCTCCTCCTCCTTTCCCATTGTTTGGCACGGAGTTTACGTTTTTCTCCTATTTAAAGGTTTGAATAATAATCTGTGATTAATAGGAATGTTTGCTGAGAAGATTCGTGCAGGAAAGAACGTTCGTTGCAACACAATACATATATTTTTAACTATGGCTTCCTGACTTTTAATGTCATATACTAAAACATCAACAATAGATCGATCTAATCACGACATGATAACTAAAATGAGTAATCTAACTTTTTACATAGACATTATAATCTAGACATGTTAATACAACATACACCAAATTATAAAAAACATATTGCATGATTAAAAAAATAAAGAAAAAATAAAACTTACTTTTTTTCAAAATCCGATGGATTTGGGAAAGCTGATCCTGCTCACGGTGTTTCAGGTCGGACCACCGTTTACGAATCTGATCTTTCGATCGCTCCACACCGAATTTTTCTTGCAAACAGGCCACCACCTTATCCATGATGCCATCTTTCCTGGCATTGGGCCGGTCGTAATTTGCCAACTTTCCATCATAGTCCAGTTTTTCTAAAATGGAGACCATCTCCACCATTTCTGCCTTTGACATGGGTGTAGCCCTAGATTTTCGGGTGGCCCAATCACTTCGGCCCACACTAATTGAGCTCCCAGATTGTTGAGACATGGTTCGTAATTAAAAAACGATTGTTCCACTGCTTCAGGTGTGTGTGTCGCATGTAGGCCTGATCTTCGGCACGTACACACCCCTGCACAAGCCCGCCACTGGAGGAGGAGTTGACTCCTGCGCTGTATTTAAAGGACGCCGGATCGTTCGGCCGACGATTCGCTAGCGGACATATCGAGGGTTGGAGCACGATCGAGCGGCGAATCACGACTTTTCCCCACAAACAAAGGTACGACTATTTTAATAGAAAGTGTGTGTTTTGGGCCCTATACAGCTTTTATTAGGAATATCTTTATTATGTGCCTAAATACATGCTATTTTAATATGTTTTGTGTTGTGTTGTGTCTTGCAGGCATATACTGTCCTGCAATATGGTGGACAATTACACCACCCACAACTTTCTCATCAGTTTCATTGATGAGTACAGGCAACTGCCGTGTTTGTGGCAAGTGAAGTCCGCGGATTATAAAAATAAAAAACTAAAACAACAGGCCATGGAACATTTGGTGGCCTTCTACAAGCCCGTCTGTCCTGGGGCAAATTTTGATTATGTAAGGCGAAAAATAAACAGTATTCGCACTGCCTACAGGCGGGAGGTAAAAAAAATAGAAGATTCCACCCAGTCTGGAGCAGGTGCACAGAAGAGACATGTACCACGGCTGTGGTACTATGATAACATGCGATTCCTGGCAGACACCTTGGAATCCAGGCCATCCATATCAACACTGCCTTCTACATCGGCAGAGGGCTCAGTGTCTGTAGATCCAAGCCAGGATGAGGATTTCCTGGAGGAGAGTTTGACTCAGGTATGGCATTTCACAATATATTGTCTGCTAAAATTTAATCATGTAACAAAATTATAAGGTAAACCATAGTTGACCCTTTATGTAAACGGGCATAGCAAGGGGTTGGCATGACAGGCAACCGCCAGGGGCGCAGGCCAAGGGGGGTGGGTCACAAAAACATTGGCATTGGTTTATTGTTTTTTTGAACAATCCACTCAGCCTGCACACCCCAGAACCCCCAGTTTTCAGGTGGATTCATGCAGGTGTAAAACATTGAGAGCTGCTTCATGCAGGTGTAAAACATTGAGAGCAGCTGAGCCAAAAAACCAGGAGACTGAGACTGCCTCTCACTGCATCCCCAGCACACCTCTGGTCCTAACAAACACTGCTGGAGCCTCAGCATTCCTCTGGCTCAACCTTTTTTAATAGAAAACTAACAGCTCCTGCAAATGATCCATCCATCCTTGCTTCCATGTCTCTGGTCTCTCACTCTGGGTCAGCAAGGCAGGTGGCTCCCTTATTCCTGTTTACCTGCACCGCTTCACCCTCAATGCCCTACATCAAGCACTCTGCAAGTTCAGGCCCCTCTCTCTCTCTGCAACCCCCCTCCTCTCTCTCTCACACCCCCTCTTTCTCTCCCTATCTCTAGCTCTCAACCCTCTCTTTCTTGTTTTTCACACCTGAGACAATGATTGCCCACTAGAGAGCTCTACACTGGGCAAACAAGGGGCAAATGAGAAACTTTTAATGCCCTTTAATTTTTTTTTGGGGGGTGGGTTACATTTTTACATTGACCTTAGGGGGGGGGGGTTGTTGCCAAATACAGCTTCTCAACAAGGGCACTGGAGACCCTAGATACGTCACTGTATGTAAAGTCTGCTATTTGTTCACAATAATATAACAAACATGCATTTTTATATACACTATAACATTCTAATCAATTGTTCATTTCATCAACAGGGAAGTGTCACTGAGGAGGAGCCAGGTTGCAGCCAGGAGCCTGGGGAGCCTGTGGAGCCTGAGGAGCCTGAGGAGCCTGTGGAACTATTTCCACCACCACCTCCTCCTGCCAAACGGAGGCAAAAGAGGAAACACATCGACGACATCACAGATGAATTCATACAGGAGGCCACCATAGCCCTCCGTAGGAAACCGGAGGCCAATGAGTCCTTCGGCAACATGACTGCCAAAATTTTGGATAAGGTGGACCTCAGGCAGTGTCAGTATGCCAGAAAAATTATTCTTGATGTGCTGCAAAAGGCTGAAAACGGGATCCTTAATGAGCACAGCCATGCATGCCAGGAGCACCCGTGCCCTCCACCTCCACCTCCACCTCCACAACACCCACCACCTCGCCAAATGCCACATGGCCGGTGGCAATATGGCCAGCAGGATCCAAACCTGCCCTCATGGCAGCCTGATTTCAGTTACCAGCAACTTTAATTTTTGTAACCCCCAATTATTTATTTTACCCCTGTTTGCCAGTTTCTATTTTAATTTTGTCCAAATGGACCTTTTTTATGTTTAGTTTATTATACGGAGAGTATTAATGTTTTCATGTTTTTTTTTCTGAGATACAAAAAATAAAGAAAATTGAAAATAAAAAATGGCCTATCTGAATTTGTTAACATGTTTAATATTGTGCATAACCTGAAAAATATGTTTTAGACATTAATTCAGACAAGAATAAAGTGTCATATCAATAGTTAGATCTTTGCTGTTTAAAAAATAATAATGGTGAAGAGTTAAAATTATTTAATTATAAATTTTGATAGAACAGATAGAATAGACAAACATTATCTTCATCATAACAGAACACATGCCTTTTTATTAGAAAAGTATGGCATTATGAGCAGCATCTTCCTTCTTCTCACATTTATCAAGATGAGCATGTGCTCCGCATTTCACCTATTTCTTGGACTGCCGCGAGCCGAAAGTTCTTTCTGAATAAAATGTTGAGTTTACTAGAGAAAATTCTTCCGGGAACTCATTTGGTTTGATCATGCGTGTTGGGATTTGTAGCTGTGTGTCGGCAGAATTCTGTACTGACAGGCGAACAATCGTCCGTTCTGGTGTCCGCAGACAAAAATTTTCATGTTTGCAAGAAAGACTCTTGTCCGCGGATTGTGCGCAGACAGCTGTCGGAGGCACCATACTAACACGCGTACAATCGGCAGATCTTTCGTCCGCCGACGTTTGTATGACGACGATCCTTACGTGTGTACGGGCCTTGAGTCTTGATGGGCCAGATGGATGAGCCCGTGGCTGGATTGGTAAAGGGCAGAGAGCTCCAGTCCGACTCAGACGCCAGCAAGGTGGAGGTGGAGTACTGGTTTGGGCTGGTATCATCAAAGATGAGCTTGTGGGGCCTTTTCAGGTTGAGGATGGAGTCAAGCTTAACTCCCAGTCCTACTGCCAGTTTCTGGAAGACACCTTCTTCAAGCAGTGGTACAGGAAGAAGTCTGCATCCTTCAAGAAAAACATGATTTTCATGCAGGACAATGCTCCATCACACGCATCCAAGTACTCCACAGCGTGGCTGGCAAGAAAGGGTATAAAAGAAGAAAAGCTAATGACATGACCTCCTTGTTCACCTGATCTGAACTCCATTGAGAACCTGTGGTCCATCATCAAATGTGAGATTTACAAGGAGGGAAAACAGTACACCTCTCTGAACAGTGTCTGGGAGGCTGTGGTTGCTGCTGCACGCAATGTTAATGGTGAACAGATCAAAACACTGACAGAATCCATGGATGGCAGACTTTTGAGTGTCCTTGCAAAGAAAGGTGGCTATATTGGTCACTGATTTGTTTTTGAATGTCAGAAATGTATATTTGTGAATGTTGAGATGTTATATTGGTTTCACTGGTAAAAATAAATAAATTAAATGGGTATACTGTAGATTTGATTTTTAAGTTGCCTAATAATTATGCACAGTAATAGTCAAGGAGCTTACAATCTAAGTCACCTGCACACACAGATATCCCCCTAAAATAGCTAAAACTTAAAAAACAAACTAAAAACTACTTCCAAAAATAGTCAGCTTTGATATTAATGAGTTTTTTGGGTTCATTGAGAACATGGTTGTTGTTCAATAATAAAATTAATCCTCAAAAATACTCATTTGCCTAATAATTCTGCACTTCCTGTATGTATATATATATATATATATATATTTTTTTTTTTTTTTTCCCAGGTACTTATATAGTGCTGTCAATTTACGCAGCGCTTTACATATACATTGCACATTCACATCAGTCCCTGCCCTCAAGGAGCTTACAATCTAAGGTCCCTAACTCACATACATACACAGTAGGGCCAATTTTTTATACAGGATCCAATTAACCTACCAGCATGTCTTTGGAGTGTGGGAGCAAACCAATCTGTCACGATCCGACCACGCCCACGGCGACTAGCTAACCGAGACGTGATGAATCGTGACTGAGCAGTATAAGGGGATAACGGAAATAAAGAAAATTCCTACTAAGTAGGTTAGATTAGATTAGCTGCAATACTTTCACAGCCTGCACTGCCTTCGGTCACCACTAGAGGGAGACTCCACTCCAATCCAGCTGGCTGACCACACACAGGCAGATACAAATCTTACATACAATCTGGTGCACTCTAATGCCTCGTACACACGTACCGATCGTCGGCCGACCGATCGCCCGTCTTTTGTCCAGGGCTGCCCTGTCCGCTGAAAAGTGCAAAAGACTGCACACTAATTTTGTCGGCCAACAACAGCCGACTGCAGAAGTGATGTCATGTGATGGTTAACTTTCCGTGTCTTTTTTCTTCACTGAGCATGCCCTATCTTGCAAATCTGCTGATTGTCGGCCGAATTCTGTACTGACTGGCGAACAATCGGCCGTTCTGGTGTTGGCCAACAAAAATTTTAATGCCTGCATGACAGATTCTTTTAGGCCAAAAGTGCGCTGTCGGCTGTCAGAAGCATCATACTAACAAGCCTACAATCGGCCGATCGGTCGTCGGCCGAATATTTACGGCCGACAATCGGTATGTGTGTACGAGGCATTAGGGTAGGGGAGCAGTCTAGCAATTACCACACACTACTAGGATTCCTCCAGCTATCCTACAAGCCAGAACCCCTGTGTTGATCACTCTTCCCACTGTCCCCACACCCACACACCACAAAGGATAGCCTGCCACCACCCAACAGTTTGTCCGCAGACTGGTCTGCTGGGACACCACACACACGCAGATCTCCGTCTGGTGTACAATCTGCATGCAATCTGCCAACACACAGTGCAATTGCATACAGATTGGCATGTATGTATGTACTGTATGTACTGGTATGTATGTGTGTGTATATATATATATATATATATATATATATATATATATACTGTGTGTATATACTGTATGTACAGTATATATACTGTGCATGTGTTTGTGTATAGATATGTTTTCATGTGTCAGAACATGTCATTAAGAGTTCTTTTAAACTTTAGTTTCACTTTTTAAACTTAGGGGCGGCTGTAATCTCACAATATCTCGTGAGATTACAGGCAGTCCACCCAGTTATACACAGATCTCAGCAGTTCTCAGAGAAAAAAAATCTCCTCTGATCACCCTGTGAGAACCCTGTGAGAAGTGAAGTTCTCCGCCTTCTAAACTGGGTGCCAGAGGAGATATTTTTTTCTCTGAGAACTGCCGAGAATTGAACTGAGAGAAAACTTCTCAGTTTACTAAACGTACACCTTAATCTCCTCTTCTCAAGGGAGAATACATTCAGTTCCTCTAATCTTTTCCATAGCTGAGCTCCTCCATGCCTCTTATCAGTTCGGTTGCCTTTCTCTGCACTTTCTCCAGTTCCCCCATATGTTTTTTTTAAGAACTGGTGCCCAAAACTGAACTGCATATTCCAGATGAGGTCTTACTAATGATTTGTACAGGGGCAAAATGATATCTCTCTCTCTGGAGTCCATGTCTCTGTTAATACAAGAAAGGACTTTGCTTGCTTTGGAAACCGCAGCTTGGCATTGCATGCTATTATTAAGCTCGGGATCTACCAGAACACCCAGATCCTTCTCCGCTGTGGATTCCCCCAGTTCTGCTCCCCCTAGTATGTATGATGCATAAGTGCAAAATCTGGTGCAGCTGTGAACCCCCTCAGCTTGTTCAATTAAGCTTTGACAAAAAAAACCTGAAGGTCACGTTCACACTGAACACGGGTTTAAAATCACTTGCACGATTTTAAAGCCACGTTTCAGTGCGAGTTCAGGGGCGATTTGAAAGATTTGAGGGTTCATGCACAGATGTCTTTTGAAATCGCCCCCGAAGGCACCAAAAGTAGTGCAGGAACTACTTTTGGAAATGGGTGCGGTGCTGAAAAGTCGGCATCACACCGATTAGGACAGTGACATTGCCAGCAATAGGGTGCAATTTGGCATGTCAAATCACGCCAATGTGAACAGAGGAGGAAGCTGATTGCTTTCTATGCACAGCTGAACCAGATTTTGCCCTCTCCAGTTTTAGTAAATCAACCTCTCTGCGCTCTTCTCTCTATATCTACTTATGGCACATACCCTATAATTGAAATCAGGGAACTTATTATGGGACAATTAGATCAGGTCTAAAGGAGCCTTGGATAAGCAAGTTTTGACCTATTTATGTTAAAAGGGAACATAGGAATTTAGTGAGTGTACCTGAATGAGAGTAGCAGGAAGAACACATTGGAAGCCTTTTGGAAAGGAAGAATGGATGCTTATGCTACTAAATTTGGCATAGGTTTTAACTATCGCTGGGGAGGAAAGGGTAAAAGAAAACTGTTTTTGAAAAAAAATTATGATTTTCTGTAATATTTTTCTTACAATGTCTTCTACTTTATCATCCATACCTCCAGAGAAGCTATCAGTGGAATGCAAAATCATTTTAATTCTTCAGTGGGAAAGACTTATATTTATCAACTCAATGACAATAACAGTTGTGTGGGGTTTCTTTGTTTTTGTCACCATGTATGCAAATTCAAAGGATGCTTTGAGCCTGTTTCATTGTTGTGAAAAATACTTACAGCATCATTTGACTCTGTTTTCTTTCACATTTTCTCAAAAAAAAAAAAAAAAATGGACTGGTTTGTCCTTCACTTGAGCATATTTAGTAATGGGGGGCCTTTTTAGCAAAAAAAGGTTTTACTGATTGATTATTTAACATTTCACTGTAAATCCAATAGAGAGCTAATGGAGGAACACTCTAAGCTGATGTGAATCCAAACTTGGTCATGACTGCATGTGTTCTGAGGAGGGGAAACATTTGTTTATTTTCTGTCTTATTTAAGGTACTTATACAGCGCCGTCAATGTTTGCAGCGCTTTACATATACATTAAAAGCAAAAAAATATTTAGCAATAAATTATATTTTATATATTTTTTGCTCCTTCAATAAGCTATAGATAGACATCGCTTATACTGATATCTATTCTGGCATTCCGTGCATTGTCAGAGGGAAAATGGAAAGGTGCAGAGAAGGATGACATAAAATGTATTCATAAGAATCAGTTATATTGAAGTGCCATTAAAGATGTGTTTTTTACCTATTGCTTCAAGACAAAGAACCTGGGTGCACCCTTACAGAGTGTAGGAAAATAGAAAGCTTGCTCTTCACATGTGTCCTGGCCACTTTAGTATTTGCATTGTACATTGTATGCTCTGTGTTCTACACCCAGGCAAACAACTTCTCAAAGTAAAAAACAGCATCTTCTGGTAAGTAAATATCCAATAAATATAAAGTACATTTTTACTGTATCTATTAAATCCAGTACAGAAATGCTTTCCTGTGAAACTTTGGCTGGTGGCCCTTTTTGAAGATGTTGAAAAGGCACAAGGTTTTATATCTTCATGCATTCTATACATGAAGGTAAAAAACCTTGTGTGTGCAGCAGCCCCTCCCTTCCAGCCCCCCAATACTTAATTTAGCCCCCTCTTGATCCAGCAATGTCCACGAGAGTATTTCCACAGCGGTTTTTCAAATGCAATTTTTTGGGTGAAAAATACACTTTATTGAATTTAATTTAAAAAAACGCAATATACCCAAATGTTTTGGTAAAATATAAAAGATGATGTTGGGCTGAGTAACTAGATGCCTAACATGTTATGTTTTAAAATTGCGTGTGCAATGGTGACAAACTATGATTCTTAAAAATCTCCAAAGGCGAGGCTTTAAAAATGTTTACAGGTCACTAGTTTAGAGTTACAGAGAAGGTCTAGGACTACAATTATTGTTCTTGCTATAACGTTTGCGGTGATATCTCACATGTGTAGTGCAAACACTGTTTACATATGCAAGCACAGATTTTTACCTTTATTGTATTTCTTAAAACAAGGCCAACACAAAACACACAAAACATTTGATCCAAGTGTTCCCCAGCCTCTTCTTTTTTTTTTTTTACACTGTCACTTTAATAACTTTTTTTTAATCACTTTTATTCCTATCACAAGGAATGTAAACATCCCTTGTGATAGAAATAAGGGATGACAGGTCCTCTTTATGGAGAGATCTGGTGTCTATATAACCCCAAATCTCTCCTCTACCTTTAAAGGCCCCAGATCAAAAAAAATTGTTTACTTCTGCCTTAGACCGGAAGTGACGTCATGACGTCGCTCCAGTCCTTCCAGATCAGGGGTCATCAAACTATGGCCCTCCAGCTGTTCAGGAACTACAATTCCCATCATGCCTAGTCATGTCTGTGAATGTCAGAGTTTTACAATGTCTAATGGGATGTGTAGATCCACAATAGCTGGAGGGCCGTAGTTTGGAGATCCCTGTTCTAGCTTATGGAGGTGGGGAGAGGCGATCTGGTCTCTCCCCCCCACCCCCACCGTGACTAGCCGTTTCCCATGGATGATTTGCCAGGTTTGCTGGTAAGAATAGTAAGCTCGAAAAACACAGGCAAGCGGCGGGGTTGGAACCCCTCCTGCTGCTTCTAAAAGGTATCCAGTGGCTAATCAGCCACTCAGATCATTTTTATGAGAAAGCAAAAAAAAAAATACTGGGGTTATGGCTGATGGCTTCAGCTGTAACCCCAGTAAACTACTTCAAAGCCGTTAAATATACAGTACATACATTTTGCGGTCTTGAAGTGGTTGTTGCCATATGGGGTTTAGGCGCAATCTCTCTTACCGTGTTGTGATGATGAGGAGATTATGTATACATCTCCATTGTAGAGATTGTAAATATTTATGTAAATATATACAGGTATGATATATTGAGTTTTGGATTTTACATTTAGTTGAGAGATGATTGTCACTTATATAAAGTGGTGTGACTTCCAGTTGGCACTCAGTTCAAAGAACCGGTTTAACCAGTCCATTTAAAATGCAGATAAGTGTGAACTACCAGGGGGGAACTGATGTTTACATATAAACAACTACGCATAGTAATAACCCGTGTTTACATCCTGGAAGTGAGACTTTCTGGAGCCAGGACACATCTTGCATATCTTAAGTAGCCATTTCAGAGCTACTCCACAGTGAGGAGTAAACGCACCCCCCCCCCCCACACAGAAAAGGAGTGGTTAGAAAGAGGCGTAACTATGGGAGGGGGAAATGGTCCTATCCTGAAAGAGATACGCCCACAGGAAGTGACAAAGCACGATAGCTGAACCAATGAGAATGGCCCTATACAAGGCTATGGGATATGGGTCTATATTAGGTTCGGTGAGACAGGGTGACTTCCTGTTTGGCATGGGAGAGCTAGAGCCATCACTAGAGGTAATTATGGATTAAGGAGTAAGGGTACATTGTATATTTTATTTGTGTCGGTCATAGTGTGTGTATATGAGTCTATACTCTATGCATTGTATTTGTTTAGTTGAACCCAGGAATATTTTACATTTTTGTAGTATGTACAATAGTTATTATTGATGTAAATTATGTGGAATTGGCAAACCTCATACAAATAAATAATTGTTGTGTTAAAGTTTTCACACAGTCATAGAACTCTCATTATTAACCCAAATATTGTCTGAGATAGATTAACTCTCTTAGATTTTTGGTAACATAATTGGCAACCATGAAGCATTGATCAGTCTGAAAATATTTGATACAGCAAATACTAAGATTTGTGTAAGGTTATAGAGCTGAGTTTAAACTGAGGCAGTTTCCCGGTAGTCCAAGATTTGTGTAAGGTTATAGAGCTGGGTTTAAACTGAGGCAGTTTTCCGGTAATCTGAAGGCCACAACAATTAATCTAGGAAAAACAATGAAAAATTGTTTTAGTGGGTATTAGGAAAGATACACCACAGAGTTTTTTTAAGAAAAAAATTTCCCATAATTATGGTTAAATATGTCAGATTAACTTTTACATACCGGTCAATGTAATTGGGAGGATATATCTTTAACGGGAAAATTTTGTTTTTATTGTTTGTGTTGTTCTGTGTACGCTTACCAAGCATCATTTTTGCGGTGGCTACATGAATGAAGTTGTTATTTGAAAACCACCATAGGGTGTCGTTTTTATTGTTGAGTTTTGAAAAATCTCACAATTTCCAGTTTTTGTTTTTAAAGACACAAAGGTAGCTTGGTGCAGGCTTCCTCTGGTGTTCTTTTGTTGAAAAAGATTCAACAAATCGGTTGGTTTTAAAAAAAATTTTTCTGCAATTTTTAATATTTTGGTTTTTGTTTTTAAAGACACAAAGGTAGCTTGTTGCAGGCTTCCTCTGGGGTTCTTTTGTTGAAAAAGGTTCAACAAATCGGTGGGTTTTAAAAGTTTTTTCTTCAATTTTGAATATTTTAGTTTTTTTGAAGACACAAAGGACTAGCTTGATCCAGGCGTTCTCTTGTGTTCTTTGTTGACAAGTTTCAACAAGTCTTAGTCGGTTTTGATTTTTTTTATTATTTTATTTTTGTTTTTAATCTTTGTATCATTTTTTTTATTGTTTGTGTTTTTAATAACAAACAAACTTGATAAGCTGGTCTTTTCTTGTGTTTGGGTAAGTTGATGAAAAAGTTCAACAAGTTTTGGTAGGCTTTGTTCATCATGGTGGTCAGATTACAAACTATCTGGCAGAATCATGGTACAGTAAGTCTGATCGGGGTTAAACCACGTTAAACTACCAAACTGGGGAAAGGTGGTTATTGAAGCTAAGATAAGGATAAAAAGTTTTTTTTTTAAAAGTCTAAAATAGGTTGCATTCAGCATAATCTTTAGATGTAAGTCTGTTTACCTTTTGCAAACTGAATTGGGAGGTAACCCATTGGTATAAACACCACATTGTTTACCATTCTATTGTCTACCTAGAGGCTTGTTTCTGGGTGTAGCTGGCTACGTGCTCTATTGTATGTGACCTATTGTGTTCGGGGTGGAGACCCAAACAAGGAAGGTGATAGATTATTGTGATAATTATCTGTATGTCTCCAAGAATATAGAGTCACATTTTAAGTTTTCAAACTTGTTTCGTTTCTTTGTTTGGGGTTTCTATCTATTTATTGGTATTTTTCTCTTTTCTTTCTAATATTTTTTTTTTCCCTCCTTCTCTCTTTCTTTTCTTATTTTTTCTCCTACTTGCCTTTACTCTAAGTGACTGTATAGTACAGGGGAAAGGTGACTTTATTTTTAGCATACCAATTGTGCATACTTTCTGGGGGTGATGGCCATGCCCAGTTTAGAAAGTTTTGTAGCAACTTATACTCTTAAACGTAAGAGTAATGATTTTGTCGGTGATGCTAAAATTAAAGATTCTCCTTGGGCCTATGTCCAGGAGTTATGTGAAGAACAAGTAAACACCACCAAAAAGAATAAAAAGCCCAAAAGTCTAGCCATAGCAGGCATGTATGCTGCTTGCATGGCTATGAATGCTAAAATATCTCAATCATTAGACAGAAACTTGTGCTATGCTGAGCAACTCAGGGGTGTATAGAGATGTGTATATATATATATATATATATACCTAAAAACACACACACCTAACAAAGGTAATGTATTCTAGGCTAGGTACTAGGTGTTCAAGGTATTATTCTTTTTATGTTTCTCTTTATTTCAGAAAGGTTAAAAATTTGGCAAAACAGACTTGCTGTGTCTGTTTTCTTTTATGCCATAGTTAAATTACATGTAAGTTTTTTTTTCCACGTCTTATTTCCGAATGTATGGTTTTTTCTCTACTCCTTATCCATAACGTATTGCATTCAATCTCAATGAATGGGTGTGTCTGTGTGATGTAATGGATATGTAGGAACTGTCTATGAGTAAACCAACATTTTTTTTCCAGGGGTCTGAACAGCCAATGGGTCAATGACCATCAATAAGAATTGTGATCACAATAACGCGCATGCTTTCACTGTTAATTTCTTTTGTAATGAGCTCAGTACTGGTACCAAAGAGTTTCTAAAATTTTCAAAAAAAACTGTGCACAGATAGGCGATCTCAATCATTAGAACATGCAGAAACTGAAGGAATTTTTTTTTTGTTGTTGTTTCTCTTTTGTCGTTTCCGGGGGATTGGAGTGAAGGTTCATTCACTCTGATACTCAGAAACTACATAACACATTATTTTGTACCTTATGGCATCTTATATTTTGTGTTTTGTAGAGTATATGTGGGGTGTCTATACCTGTTTTTTTTTTTTTTAATGTACTGTCATTAAGAACCTCTCATAGAGGTTGAGTAAGGTGTTATTAATCATCTCTTAGTCTTGTATTTTAGGAACAATACACAAACCAACATCGGTGGACAAGGCAGATATGTCCCAGACATGACAATATTGTTTAGGAATAAAAATAACAGAGGACCGTATAGCATGTTTTTTTTTATGCGTGCTTTAAGGAGAAGCCTCTGAATTGGAGTAATTACCTTCAGGCCTAACTACATTCAAAATGATATATATATATATTTTTTTGGTGTCTATTTCATAAACCAGAGTTTCTCTCTGTACGTTTTTTTTTTTGTTTCTCAAAGCCTGAATTACACAGGGGTTGTTTTGTTTTTACAAAGTCTGACTTACACAGTCATGTTAAAAGAATGCTAATTGATATGGTAATTCCCTACCATACAGGGAGTGTTTTTTTTTTTTTTTTAACAAGCATTTTGATTTTTTTTTGTTTTGAACAAACATACCACTTCATTTCTTTGTAAAAAGAGAAAGGTGTAAGGCAATGGTAATGTTGAGCCAGCACCAAATCTGTACGTTTTTAATTTTAATTTTTTTATTATATTTTTTTTTTTTTAGCATTAATTTTAATTTTTTTATTAATTTTTTTAATCTTTATTTTTTTTTCTAATATCATTTTTTTTTATTATTTTATTTTTCATGTTACATATTTGTTTATTATTGATTTTATTTTTTATTCAATTTTTTTTTGGTAACTATTTCTCTTTCTTTCCTTTATCACCTTAATTTGTAGGGTGATTCCATATTTTTGGTTTTTGCTAAAAAAAAAAAAAAAAAAAAAAGAGGGGAGTATGGGGAACATTATAGTGAGAACAGTGAAATATTGGTATAGCATATTAAAGCTTCCATAGAGCATTGTATTTATGGGCCAGTTCACAACAGTTTTGTATCCCTTCCACCATGGAATAATTGTGTTGTATACATTTATTGAAGCTCCCTCTTGTCATTTAGCTATTACCAACTATGGCAATAGGAACGATAACACCAGGTTTTGGGCAACAGTCACTCAACAATTGTTTTTTTTTTGTACATGGTACACAAAGTCCGCTCTACAGCTCAAATATGTGGCAGTCATCACATGTAGTCAGTTTTTTTGTTTCTCTTTCTCTCCAAATTAAAATCATTTGTCAATTTTCTTGGGTGCCATGATTAAGTTCAAAGAGCATCGCTTGCATATCATATAGATATACCAGGACTGGTGAGACTCATAGTGATTGGCAAATAGCTGACATGGTATAGTACATTTGTACTTAAAAGTAATGTAATTTAGTTAGTGATTCCCGAAGCCACGAGTAACTGGTGACATCACACTTATCTGCATTTTGACATTACGTCATTTTGTCTGCGTGGTTGACACTGCCTACTCTGTTCGGAGCCTGCTAAAGGAATGACCTCTGTCTCACAGCCTGCCAAAAGGCATGACTCCTACTGTAGCTACATACGCTAGCAAAGGACAAAACTACGGCCACAATTGTGTGGCACCAGCGAAGAGCCCATCGGGATTTGGATAACTGAACACAGTTTCAGTAAACAGAGTCAGTGGTGAGTTGCCGGTAGCAACAGAACCCCCCTGGAGACGTGAAGGGTCACACACCACACAGTGGTAACCAGCAGAATGCAGGGCAGAGTTATCTGCAGGCATATGACAATGGATGAATAAAGGGGGTGATGAAAATCTAGAAGCACCTGGCTGAAGGGGGTAACCATTCAAATTGATAAACATTTCAATGAAAAAGGATCTCACTATTTGGTCACAGTAAATCTATAGCAAGGCTAAACAAAGGTCCTTACTACTCATAATTACCAGATAAGCAGTCAGTTGAATGCATATGTCTGAAAAGTACACGTGTTTCTCTCCCTACCTGTGTCCACAATAATAAAGTATAATCACAGAAAGCCAGGAAAGCTGGTCCATAGCCTTATACAGAATATGCTTTCTCCATTTGGAATCTCCATGGAAGGCCGTCCCAGAAGCAAGAGCAACAGGACCAGATTTGCATTATCGACTTTGATACTATTATTATTGGACTATTGAGAACTCTTATCCTCATTTTTTTGTGGTTTGGACTCTTAGTATTTTCTTTTTTTTTTCTTCCATCATTATGGAGGTATTACATCCAGAACAAGTAATGAACTGCTGACACCGAGATCCAGGAATGCGGGGCTGTAGAGACGGAGAGTTTATAGAGTTTTTTTTTTTCCCAACTAGTTTTATTTCAGATAGAGTGACAAACGCTCAAAAGGAGATTACACCTAAACCATTATGTTATGTGGGGCCTTTGCTTTCTGCAGGCCCCAAGCGGGCATCTGTTGCCATATGGGGTTTAGGCGCAATCTCTCTTACCGTGTTGTGATGATGAGGAGATTATGTATACATCTCCATTGTAGAGATTGTAAATATTTATGTAAATATATACAGGTATGATATATTGAGTTTTGGATTTTACATTTAGTTGAGAGATGATTGTCACTTATATAAAGTGGTGTGACTTCCAGTTGGCACTCAGTTCAAAGAACCGGTTTAACCAGTCCATTTAAAATGCAGATAAGTGTGAACTACCAGGGGGGAACTGATGTTTACATATAAACAACTACGCATAGTAATAACCCGTGTTTACATCCTGGAAGTGAGACTTTCTGGAGCCAGGACACATCTTGCATATCTTAAGTAGCCATTTCAGAGCTACTCCACAGTGAGGAGTAAAAGCACCCCCCCCCACACAGAAAAGGAGTGGTTACAAAGAGGCGTAACTATGGGAGGGGGAAATGGTCCTATCCTGAAAGAGATACGCCCACAGGAAGTGACAAAGCACGATAGCTGAACCAATGAGAATGGCCCTATACAAGGCTATGGGATATGGGTCTATATTCGGTTCGGTGAGACAGGGTGACTTCCTGTTTGGCATGGGAGAGCTAGAGCCATCACTAGAGGTAATTATGGATTAAGGAGTAAGGGTACATTGTATATTTTATTTGTGTCGGTCATAGTGTGTGTATATGAGTCTATACTCTATGCATTGTATTTGTTTAGTTGAACCCAGGAATATTTTACATTTTTGTAGTATGTACAATAGTTATTATTGATGTAAATTATGTGGAATTGGCAAACCTCATACAAATAAATAATTGTTGTGTTAAAGTTTTCACACAGTCATAGAACTCTCATTATTAACCCAAATATTGTCTGAGATAGATTAACTCTCATAGATTTTTGGTAACATGGTTCTTTGGAACAAACTGCTCCAAATAAACTATTTCAAGTGAAACTTTAGGCTAGGAATAAAAATACTTTGTGTCTTCTGCATTAAAGTTTCTTACCTGCCTGTCGTCTGTCCCTGTGCCGTAAGCTGCACAAACGCAGCTTACTGCTCAAATTTGCCAATACTGAATCTGATGGAAGTCCCGTGCATGCGTGTGAGTGACCTCATCTCCGCCTGCCCAATGACAGGCTAGCGAAAGCCAGCCACCCAAAGATGTCAACAGCTGGTGGGGAGTTCTAGGGACAGCGCATCATTAGATTTAAGGAGAATATAGTTCCGCTTTAATTCACTATTAGTTGCAGTGGCTGAGAAAACTGTATAAACCTCAGCTACATAAAGTATACATCGCTCCATTCCACAGTGTTGCGAGAGATTCCATTCTGCTCCCTGAACACAATCAAGTCTGGCGGAGCACTGCTCAGCCTTTCATAGGAAGCTTTTTATTTTTATGAATGTATACAAAGCTTCCTTTGATTGGCTAAGACGGAGAAGCATCACATTATTTGACTCAGCCAATCAGGGGAAGTAGTGAACAGTGGAAGTAGTTGCCACAACAGATCTAAAAGTTATAGTAAAGCCTACTTTAATGCTAAAGCCCTCAACTTAATTTACATTTTCCAGAAGCAGAAGAGTTTAATAGTTTAAACTTGTCTTATAAGTTTAAGAAGAAACTCAAAAGAGGGTGCACAAAAACACCTCAAAACCACAACCTCACATTCCCTGAGCCCCCCTACCATCCTTAAATCCCCAAATATTCCCAAAACAATCAAAATATAGTCTTTGAGTATAGTAGGTATTGAAAAGTATTAGGACAATGTGCAAGCACTTGAATTGGCAGCAGATAGAAAGAGATCTGCAGTGTGGCCATTTTTAACATATTTAATGCCAACAACACTGCTGTGATAAAAATACCAGTGACTACATGAATGAGGAAACACATGACTCGGCACCACAGAGCTCAGTGGGAGCAGCCCCTCATTGAGGCCATTCAACAGCAATTGGTAAACACTTTTTCTATTAAAGTGTGCATAGCAACCATGTTCTTTTCTAGTCCTGCTAATGTGTCTTTTTCTTCTTCTTCCTCCTCAAGGGCACATAGCAGCCACTTTCTTTTGAAGTGCTGTTAATGCATCTTTCTCCTTCTTAACCACTTAAGCCCCGGAAGATTTTACCCCCTTCCTGACCAGGGCCTATTTTGTGATTCGGCACTGAGTGACTTTAACGGACAATTGCGCAGTCGTGCGACGCTGTACCCAAACGAAATTGATGTCCTTTTTTTCCCACAAACAGAGCTTTCTTTTGGCGGTATTTGATCACCTGTGCAATTTTTTGATCATGCGCTATAAACAAAAAAAGAGCATCAATTTTGCAAAAATAACAATATTTTTCAAATTTTTTTATATGAAATTCCCCCCCAAAAAAATGTAAAAATCAAATTTTTTTAACATTTTCGGCCAATTTGTTTTATGCTACATATGTTTGGTAAAAAAATTGCAAAAAGCGTATTTTGATTGGTTTGCGCAAAAGTTATCGCGTTTTACTAACAAAGGGAAAGATTTTTGTCATTTTTGTTGTTTTTTTTAACGCATAATGGCGGCGATCTGTGATTTTTTTTGTGGTACTGCGACATTGCGGTGGACAGATCGGACCCTTGACTGACATTTTTGACACTTTTGGGGTTACCAGTGACATGTCTACAGTAATCAGTGCTATACATATGCACTGTTACTGTAAAATTACACTGGCAGTGAAGGGGTTAACTTTTTTTGAGAGGGAGGGGTTCTGTGTGTCCCTAGGGGCGTGATTCTAACTGTGATTGGCTGTGGCTTGAGGTGTAGGAACAGTGATCAACGATCCTACATAGTAGAACCGTATGATCACTGTTCCTACACAGGGGAGAATGACAGGTGGCTTGTTTACATCAGCCGCCTGCCTTTCTCCCTCTGCACCGACGATCGCCGAGTGACCGGCGGACATCGGGTCCACCGGTCACACGCGCGGGGGGGGGGGGGTCCGTGAACACGCGGGGGCGTGCGCTCGCTCCCTAGACCCTCACAGGCTAGCGACGTAGTATTACGTTGCTCTGCCTGTGAGGGGCTGACTGCCAACGTAAATAGTCGTGCGGCAGTCAGCAAGTGGTTAAAGGTGCATAACAGCCATTTATTTATTTTTTTGGACTGCCAATGTCTTCTTTTCTTAAATATTATGCAAACAGGGGTAAAGGTAGGCAGCAGCAAAAATATAAGCAATGAATGTGATAGCCATATGCTGCCAGCCCTTCTTCAAATGTTCCTATGATGAAAACAACATCAGAGAGGCATTATAGACAAGTACATCTTATAGACTGAAAGTGGTGTATGTTGTGTTTGTGGCAGGTACTGTATATAAATTTCTAATTACATTTTCTATTGTTCTTCCTTGCAAAGCCATGTCTGCCCTGGTGACGCAAACACAGGCAGGGACAGCAATGCAAACTAGGTACTACTTTTATAAAGATAGTAAGTCATAGGCCTAAAGATTACCTTGTCCTTATGCAAAACCAGTCAGACCAGTGAGACATGCATCCTAACCATCCAAGGCATCTGCTCAGCAAGGGATGGACAGCAAGAGAGAGAAATGACTAAGAGCGGCTGTCCGCTGAAAATCTGGTCTAGTATCAACCAAAGTAAGGTGTTGCTTGGAAGTTAGAAGGGGGCAACCAGCTGTCCTTGGATCCTGTGTGAGTACAGATGGTTCTGAGAGATCTTAGAGACTTTTGGGCTGCTGCCAGTTCTCTGGTGCTAGAGAGTCAGTTGTGGGTCAGTTTAAAGGAGACACTGGCAGGTGTTCCAAAGAGCTTAATTCATCTAGTTCCCTGTAAATAGGACTCTGCTCTTGTGACTCTAAAGGAAGAAGTGTGAAGTTACTACTACCAGAGGTGGGGGACTTGAGTCATATGACTTGACTTAAGTCAGACTTACGTCACCAGTTTGAGGACTTGAGACTTGCTTGACTAAAATTAATAAAAGACTCGACTTGACTTTGACTTGGTATTCATGACTTGAGACTTGACTTTGACTTGAGACATATAACTCGAAATGACTTTACTTTTTTAAGTTATTAAATATTTGAATATCTCTGGCCTTAATTTAAGACCAAAATACAGCGCTTGCTCAAAGCAATAAATACCTGTATGTATTACCTATATTCCAATGGTAAGTATGATACCAGTAGATATATTGCAAAATTTATACAACTGTGAATAAATAAATAATGTGCAGATAATTGGTGGTTAAATATAAATATATATAAAAAATTGGATAAATATTGCTTCAATAAATATTCGTGAATGTCCCAAAAAGATATATATATATATATATATATATATAGATATATATATATATATATATATATATATCTATATATATATATATATATATATATATATATATATATATATATATAGATATAGATATAGATATAGATATAGATATAGATATAGATATATATACATATATACAATTCAAAGGAAATTGTTATACAAGTGACTTCAGTGCACGAAAAAATATATAAATTAACTACCAGTGTCCTTGATAAATATTCAGTCCAAAAGGATTATTATAAAAAAAATCTTCAGTGCTCAAAAGTTAATAAATAAATAATAAGTGTCCTTGATTGCAAAAATTAATGAATGTTCAATTCAAAAAGTGCACGTGCTTTATAATAATTCGCTGTGACATCAATTCCTTTTGTGAGTAAATAGGCTGGATCACTTACCAGATGTAGTGGGTTCTATATACAATATGGCATTAGAACCTTTCAGGCTTGAAAAGCCCCCTGGGCTTAATAGGTATCCCCTTTTAGGTGGTCTCCAATGGCAGGTAATTTCATCCAGGATATCGGTGACGGTATAGGGAAGAAAAAAGAGGCTCCAAATAGCGTAATTCAATTTAATTGAATCCTTTATTTCCCATAGTTCGGGTAAAACATCCCTGGTGGTCTAGCGGTACGGGCTGCTTGTCCTCCTCGCGGTGAGACAAGCTACTTCCGGCTTGGGCTCCACTCGGTGTGACGTAATGACCTTTGTGCAGTCCAAGCTGACGCGTTTCGTCACTTCCGGTGGCGTCCTCAGAGCTCTTATACTTTGTATATATATTTCAGATATTAAATATTTGCATTTTCTCAAGATGTGTTAAAGCAAAATTAATGGGCCTGTTATGTTTCTGACATCACAGTCACTTAAAACACCTCAGTGTGTTCTGATTTTTACGACACTGGCTGTTTAACAATGGAAATACTTAACATGTTTTTAGTGACTGTGGTGTTGAAACATGACCAGACAAAGGATTTTGAGCTGTTTGAGCATTCAAAGTGTTTCTTTAATATGCCAAGAAAAAAGCACTTACCAGTTTTGTTAATGTTGAAAATAAAACAAAACCTTTCCTGACCACTGACTTTTAACTGAGTTAAAGGTGAAAATTGGGGTTGATCAGTATTTTGACTTGATGTGTGACTTGACCAAAATAAATGACTTGACTTGACTTGCTTGACTTCTAGCAGGGACTCGACTTGACTTGCTTGCTTTTCGCCACAGTAACTTGGAACTTGCTTGAGACTTGAAGGTTAAGACTTGAGACTTGCTTGTGACTTGCACATGTGTGACTTACTCCCATGTCTGACTACTACTACTACTACTTCTACCACTTCAAAGCTAAAGTCCACTGTTTGTTGCAAGCTCAGACTTTATTAAAACTTTTCCAGAAAGAACACTTAGTCCTCAAGTTGTGCATATTAATTCCCTCAACCCTATCCAAG
The DNA here is from genome assembly GCF_965119305.1 of Pelophylax lessonae. Lineage (NCBI taxonomy): Eukaryota > Metazoa > Chordata > Amphibia > Anura > Ranidae > Pelophylax > Pelophylax lessonae. The sequence continues at coordinate 83,126,763 of NC_138778.1, forward strand.
TTCTCCAAAAAAAAAAACACTACTAAAACAACACCCCTAGACTGGTCATTGGAGAAATGCGTGGATGAGCGTGGCTGGGGGGCAAAGCATATGGGGAAGACAAGGACAGCATTTCATCAGCTTCTGTGGGAGTGATGCTACAGGAACACAGGTGTGGAGCTATGCAGATGGCAGTATGAATATTCTGGCCAGTTCCAGGGAGCAGGGCCCTGAAGGTGTGTTGGGAGTCTATATACATTTTCTGAGGCACAGGGCTTTTGGGTCTTCCACAAGGGAAGAACCTGGGCAGCTGCAGCTCCTTTGGGAGTAAGCTCGATAGATAGATAGATAGATAGATAGATAGATAGATAGATAGATAGATAGATAGATAGATAGATAGATAGATAGATAGATAGATAGATAGATAGATAGATAGATAGATAGATAGATAGATAGATAGATAGATAGATAGATGGATGGATAAAGATGCAGGTGCAGGTCAATCAAGATGAACAATGCCCACTGACCCACTGAAAAAAAATGCTGACACAACTGATTCTGATGACTGCTCGTACTAAATGACAGATCCTGACTTTCAGCTGTATTGTGAGCAAAAGAGCAGGGAAGGTGGCTAATGTCATTGACCAAATATACCCATGTCTATATTTTGACAGTGATGTGAATGGCAAGCTGTCACAATTATCAGCAGTAGTAAGATTGCTGCTAAATGACAAGAAAGAACATTAAACAGGCGCTCGAGTGTAAAAACCCAGAAAACTGTTGCATGTATGGGGAATGTAAAAGCTGGACTTAAAGCATGTGCACACAGTTTTGGGCTAAAGGAAGTTCCACAGTAAACAATAATGTCCAAGAAAGAAGCCAAGTTTATTGAAGTTATCAAGTAAATCTTATATGGTGCCAAGCAGTAATTCCAGGCAATGATGGAAGGTAGCAGGCTGAAAGCAGATGTAGTGTGCCAATCTCCAGCCAAACATCCAGCAAGAACAGGAAGATAGATGGCCGCCAGCAAAAATGGGGATGCTCCAAGGGACTTTAACCAGGAAGTGATGTCATCAGAACCCGGAAAGTCCTCAGCCACTGCCCTGAAACATGTAATTCTGGTAACCGGCTCAGTTACCAGGACAATATGTTTCTGGTCAGCAAGTGAGGACTTTCAGGTTGGTTCTAGTGACATCCCTTCCTGGTTAGAGTCCCTTGGAGTTTCCCCATTGGGGCTGGCAGCCATCTATCTCCCTGTTCAGATTAATCTATAAAATAAAGGGTTACACTGCAACCAAAAGCAAGGAGTCTGAATGTGCATTTTGTCAGAGATATGCTGACTACTTTGTAGGGATAACTCACTTTGATTTTAAATTTTTCTTTTAAAGGATAAGTTCACCTTTCTAAAAAAAAAAATAATCAAAAAATAATTAACAAATTACGATGCAATCTCAGACTCCTGCAGACTGTCTGTGTAGCTGTTTGCTCATACCTTGTATGGGAAGGCAGTTACTGAATGACAAGAAGAATCAATGAACTACTAGAGTGCTCACCAGCACCCAGGTAGTTCATTGAGAAGTGCAAGCTGCCAGCAGCAAAGGATTTCGGTACTTGTAGTTCATTCATTCACAGAACTCTGTAAATAAATGACATGGCCATGTGAGCGGAGCCTTGTTCTTTTTAAAATTGTGACAACAGGTGCAGGGAGAAAATCCCCTGCCCACTGTACAATTAAAAGGGGGATCAGGGGGGGGGGGCTGCAAGATCAGGTACATGTTACACATTCCACCCTAAAAATGGGTGGAACATGTAATATATTCCCAAGGGTAAACTTATCCTAAATAAAGGTGGCCCTTAAACGCACAGCAGTTCATGAAACACTCTGCCTTTAGAGCGAGTCCTCAGAATAGACATATATAAAAATGATGTAAAAACCAGTGACTAATACATAAAATACATACGCACATCCTTTTGGCATCTGTTACTAGTTCATGAAAAAAAAAAAAAGACTTTAGTACACACTGCAAATTCTTTTTCTTGCTGATCATTGAGGACTACTGGATTGTAAAATAGTCTTTTACATGTGAGTTATAGTGCCATCTACAAGACGTTTGGACTTTGACAAAACAAAAAACGTTAAGTCAACCCCATATATTACTGCCTCTGACTGCCATGCCTCAGTTTTGTGAGCAAGGAGTACATGAGGCCAAAATCCCAAAGGGTCAGGGTCTGTGTCCTTCGGTGGACAATATTTTCATTGTCCAGTGAGGGACAAAGGATTGTAGGAAAGTTTTGATGTGTGGAACATCCAAAACCTAAATGAGGTCTAAATGAGGGGTGGGCAAGACTATTAGAAAACCATCAGATGTTGAATTTTGCTAAAATCAATGCCTGGCTGGAGCCTTGATAAACAGAATTTTTTACAGTGGGTACGGAAAGTATTCAGACCCCCTTAAATTTTTCACTCTTTGTTATATTGCAGCCATTTGCTAAAATCATTTAAGTTCATTCTTCTTCCTCATGAATGTACACATAGCACCCCATACTGACAGAAAAACACAGAATTGTTGACATTGTTGCAGATTTATTAAAAAAGAAAAACTGAAATATCACATGGTCCTAAGTATTCAGACCCTTTGCTCAGTATTTAGTAGAAGCCCCCTTTTGATCTAATACAGCCAGGAGTCTTTTTGGGAAAGATGCAACAAGTCTTTCACACCTGGATTTGGGGATCCTCTGCCATTCCCCCTTGCAGATCCTCTCCAGTTCTGTCAGGTTGGATGGTAAACGTTGGTGGACAGCCATTTTTAGGTCTCTCCAGAGATGCTCAATTGGGTTAAAGTCAGGGCTCTGGCTGGGCCATTCAAGAACAGTCACGGAGTTGTTGTGAAGCCACTCCTTTGTTATTTTAGTGTGTGCTTAGGGTCATTGTCTTGTTGGAAGGTAAACCTTTGGCCCAGTCTGAGGTCCAGAGCACTCTGGAGAAGGTTTTTGTCCAGGATATCCCTGTACTTGGCCGCATTCATCTTTCCCTCGATTGCAACCAGTCGTCCTGTCCCTGCAGATGAAAAACACCCCCACAGCATGATGCTGCCACCACCATGCTTCACTGTTGGGACTGTATTGGACAGGTGATGAGCAGTGCCTGGTTTTCTCCACACATACCGCTTAGAATTAAGGCCAAAAAGTTCTATTTTGGTCTCATCAGACCAGAGAATCTTATTTCTCACCATCTTGGAGTCCTTCAGGTGTTTTTTTAGCAAACTCCATGCGGGCTTTCATGTGTCTTACACTGAGGAGAGGCTTCCGTCGGGCCACTCTGCCATAAAGCCCTGACTGGTGGAGGGCTGCAGTGATGGTTGACTTTCTACAACTTTCTCCCATCTCCTGACTGCATCTCTGGAGCTCAGCCACAGTGATCTTTGGGTTCTTCTTTACCTCTCTCACCAAGGTTCTTCTCCACCGATAGCTCAGTTTGGTCGGACGGCCAGCTCTAGGAAGGGTTCTGGTTGTCCCAAACGTCTTCCATTTGAGGATTATGGAGGCCACTGTGCTCTTAGGAACCTTAAGTGCAGCAGAAATCTTTTTGTAACCTTGGCCAGATCTGTGCCTTGCCACAATTCTGTCTCTGAGCTCTTCAGGCAGTTCCTTTGACCTCATGTTTCTCATTTGCTCTGACATGCATTGTGATCTGGAAGGTCTTATATAGACAGGTGTGTGGCTTTCCTACTCAAGTCCAATCAGTATAATCAAACACAGCTGGACTCAAATGAAGGTGTAGAACCATCTCAAGGATGATCAGAAGAAATGGAAAGCACCTGAGTTAAATATATGAGTGTCACAGCAAAGGGTCTGAATACTTAGGACTATGTGATATTTCAGTTTTTCTTTTTTAATAAATCTGCAACAATGTCAACCATTCTGTGTTTTTCTGTCAGTATGGGGTGCTATGTGTACATTCATGAGGAAGAAGAATGAACTTAATTGATTTTAGCAAATGGCTGCAATATAACAAAGAGTGAAAAATTTAAGGGGGTCTGAATACTTTCCGTACCCACTGTATATTATGAAAAAGGTAAGTTTAAAGGTACTCCAGATCAGGACTGAAAACTCCAAAAGGAAACTCACAAGTAAAGAAGAAATGAGCTTTTGCCAAGAATGTGGGGGGCAACCAACTATAATATTAGAACAATACCAACTAAACAGGAAATTAACTTGAATGCAGAAATATGGCAGAAGGATAATATGGCACAGATTTGTCTAAGCAAATTAATAGCTATATTTAACTGCACCTGTGCTAGTATAAAATATTTATGGCTCTAGGAACCAGTATATTTAGGACTTTAAAGAACACAGTTCACTGCACAGAAATCAGGGTTAGGAATCAGCTTAGGAGTACAAGGAATAGTGAGTAAAAACCTATGTTCCAGGAATCAGGTGTCACTAAAGTATTCAGGCTTACAATATCCCAAAGAATGTGGAGGTGAATTAGAAAATAATGTTTCCTTGCAAAAGAAGAATGCATCCTTAGGATAAGGAGGCTGATTACTCAAATGAGAACATATTTTATCTGGGAATATAGTAATTGACTACTTTAAAAAGCAGAATGGAGGAGTATGATCCCCAGGATGAGTAAATGGAAGGCGCTGTCATACACAGAGTGTATTTTGGCTGTTTCCAAATAAAGCAGCTAAAATTTGATCAATGAGTGGAAAAATTAGCTTTGTTCACCTCATCTACAGACTTTATCTGTTAGGGGAGTTGTGCCCCTGACCACTAGAGGGATTAAACATTACATGGTCCATGGCAGAGCCTCAGCGGTTTCTACTATTGGTTAACAGGGGAGTAAATTGGCTGTGGAACTGGTGATACCCTTTAAAAAACATTTATAGAGGCAAAACCCTCTCCACATGTCAGCAAACATTAGACCTATTCACAAGTCAAGCATAATAGCCTGTAAGAAACTGATACAGCTGAAATGCAAGACTTTAGACATTTTTTTTTAAATGTTTAAGGGTATGTGGGTCTGCCCTGGAAATGGAAGGGTTTCTTTTAAAATAATTAATCCATATTGACATGAATACACAAATATGAGTCAAGAGTTTACCCAGCTACTTGAGAGACACCAAGCATCTCCTGAATTTATGTATCTAGATGAGATGGGAGCATCTATGGATTACCCATGATGTGTCCAGTCTGTACTCCATGCCGCATGCCTCTGGCTTGGACCAGTACTTTCTGGACCACTACAGGGGATACTCTCCTATACACAGGGAATATATTCTTGAATGCTTTGATTATCTATTGACACAATTTTCGTTTGACAGTTCTTTTTATCTCCAGTAATGCGGAGCAGCCATGGGCGCTCGGTTTTCACCCTCTCTTGCCAACCTATACATGGGTTGGTGGCAGAGGGTACACACTTTTGGGGATAGTAATCCTTTTCGTTCAGGGATCAAGTTTTATCATCATTTTATCCATGATCTGCTGTTTATTTGTTCCAGATCTGTGGGAAAATTGGATGATTTTTTGTTGTTTCTGTATAACAATGATCTAAACCTAAAGTTTACAGGACAATTAAATGAGACCTATTCCCTTTTGGATGAGGTTTTGTCGTGTAAGGAGGGTCATATTGTTTCCAGTTTATATAAGAAACCCCTTTCTGGAAATACCCTCCTCTGTGCTGACTCTGGGCACCCAGACATGGGGTATACCAGTTGACCAATTTCTAAGGATGCGCAGGATCTGCAGTGAGGAGAGAGATTTTCAGCAAGAGAGAGACAGGATGTGTTCCAGATTTTGTGACAGAGGTTAGCAGAGCAATTGAAATAGCAGAATCCACACCTAGAGAGAAATTATTATGGGATAAGAGATGCAAATCTACGTTGATTAAAACCCCATTTTTTTTCAACCTAGTACAGTATGGAGTATAACAAAATTAGGAGAATACTGAGGAAAAACATGGACTTTGAAGGCACTGGATATGTAAAACATAAACATTTTATTAATTTACATCTTAAAACCAAAAAAGGAGGGAAAAAGAAAAATACAGATATACATCGCCTTAAAAAAGGCGTCAAAGTACAAGACACTAATATAGTTAAGCAAACACAATCCACTGTGGCGGTTTTACTCCCAATCCGGGAAAGGTGGAGACAAGTCCCTGGAGCCTCTATCTGGTTTCCATTGGCGAATTGTGCCACCCTGTCTTGCATTATTCTATGCTGCTCGGCTCTCTGACAGTCTGCTATAAACTATTGTATGCATGGGAGAAACCAGATGGTTTGGCTTACTTCTAATTTGCCAGCCAGTACTGACCAGAAGTACATTTTCAACAATCTTCAAGTTGTTTTGGGCTCCTCACTCCACCTTCCCTGTTATTTCTTTTTTTCTCTTATAATATGTGATCTAAAATACAGAGCATTGAATCATTAGCTCTGGAAGAAGCTTTATGCAAAACATGTAAAGCAACTTGGCTCAATGAAATGCTGTATTCATCTGTAATCACATCAATCGATCTCCCTTGGAGGGCAGCACACACATCTGTCACCTTCGGTGGATCATCTCGATGTGAAGTATTACTGATACAATTATGCTATGTTCAATAGCTTGTATTTGCTTGTTATATTTTTGCATTGTTTCTGCTTAACTATATTGGTGTCTTGTACTTTGACACCTTTTTTGAGGCAATGTGTATCTGTATTTTTGTTTTTCTTTTTCCCTCCTTTTTTGGTTTTAAAATGTGAATGAATAAAGTGTTTATGTTTTATATATCCAGTGCCTCCAAAGTCCATGTTTTCCTCAGTATTTTCTATTTGGTCTCGAATTAGGATGTGGCACTTATTATTCATGATCTGCACCCAGCTTACCGATATCTGGTAGCGCATCTAATCTAATAGCTATAAAATTAGGAGAATAGTGGAGCAATATATCCCCATCCTGTATGAGGATTAATGTTATGCTAAAATCTTTTCTGGAGGGTTTAAATCTGTGTCATGACGGGCACCATCATTGGCTAATTCTTTGCCCCCTAGTGATTTCAGCTCCTGCAATCAGACTAGAACGTGGCTGGATTTTGTAGGCATGTTTAAGTGTGGTACTGATCATTGTCCATGTTTCCCTTTTGTAATCAAAAGTGACCTGTTTCGTTTTACAACAAATTGCAGGATCTTCAAAATCAAAACCTTCATTAATTGCAACACTAGAAAAGTGATCTATTTGATTACCTGTAAAAAGTGTGCAATCCAATACGTAGGTCGCACAACTAGGAGGCTCTGAAATCGCTTGCACGATCATGTTTACAATATAGAAAAGGAGCACGGCACTACAGTAGTGTTTCTAGACATTTTAATGAAGTTCATGGAGGTGACACCACTTTTTTACAAATACAGGGAATTGAGAAGGTTATCACCCCCAAGAGAGGTGGAGACAGCTTTAGAATCTTCTGTAAACGTGAGGTTTATTGGATATTTTTTTCTCCAAACAAGAGGGTTTGAATTTTGTGTGACATATGTAAACCTGTGGTGATTTTTTGACTTTTTACCTTTTGTTTTTGGACAGGAATTAACATGATATTAAAGAGGTTAAATATATACATTTCCATTATATAAATTCCTACTGTCTAACAGCAATATAAGGATATCTTTATTATTGTCATCTTTGTTAGTGGTGTGTATGTTCCCGAATTTGAGTTCCTTTTGTGTTCTTTTCAGTTTTGAATTTACATACATATAAGATTTGTGTATTTTTGCAGAGTTTATGTATTGTTTGCTATGGAGATATATACTGTATATATACTTAGCATTTTTACTTTGGGTTATATGCTTCGTGTTCTTAATTTTGTTACTTTTTCAGATTTTTTTTCTGGATTATTCCTATTTTTGTTTCTTTTTTGAAGAATGGCTGATCAATATGGTTTGTTTTTTACTTGAAGCTGGAACAGCTGATTGATGTTCTTGGATCCCATCAACTCATGATTTAAACCTGTGTAACTATGTGATATTTATCACATATATGTGTATGATGGTTGTATCCAGTATGATTTTGAATTGTCACCTTGCCAAAGTGAAAAAGGTGGGTGAACATAAAAAGGCTGTAATTGGTTCAACTGCAAAGTAAATTCTTGTGCACCTGTCAGGACCCAGATATGAATCTGCAACTTCTGCTTTGTCTGGTATTATCTCTTTTTGCTGAGTTACTTTAGATGCTGGAGAGCTCCCTGGACAATTCTTTGGGCAATCTTACCTTGAACCTTTTTTCTGGGGAACCTTGTACTTTTTACTCCTCTAATGAACCTCCTATTTAAGCCATGCTTTGGCATTTCCTCTTTCCCAGATTATTGAGCTCTATCCAGCCAATATCTCATACATTATATTAGCAAAAATATTGGGACACCTGCCTTTACACGCACATGAACGTTAATGGCATCCCAGTCTTAGTCTGTAGGATTCAATATTGAGTTGGCCCACCCTTTGCAGCTATAACAGCTTCAACTCTTCTGGGAAGGCTGTCCACAAGGATTAGGGGTGTGTCTATGGGAATGTTTGACCATTCTATCAGAAGCGCATTTGTGGGGTCAGGCACTGATGTTGGTACGAGAAGGCCTGGCTCACAATTTCTGCTCTAATTCATCTCAAAGGTGTTCTATCGGGTTGAGGTCAGGACTCGTGGACCTTGCTTTGTGAACTGGTCCAAATCATTTGGTGGAGGGGAAATTGTGGCATTGGGTTGTTTCTCAGGGGTTGGGCTTGGCCCCTTAGTTTCAGTAAAGTCAACTCTTAAGGCTTCAGCATACCAAGACATTTTGGACAATGGCATGCTCCCAACTTTGTGGGAACAGTTTGGGGGTGGCCCCTTCCTGTTCCAACATGACTGCACACCAGTGCAAAAAGCAAGGTCCATAAAGACATGGATGAGCGAATTTAAAGTGAAGAAACTTGACTGGCCTGCACAGAGTACTTACCTCAACCTGATAAAACACCTTTGGGATGAATTAGAGCGGAGACTGAGAGCCAGGCTTTCTCATCCAAAACTAGTGCCTGACCTAACAAATGCACTTCTGGAAGAATGGTCAAACATTCCCGGTAGACACACTCCTAAACCTTGTGGACAGCCTTCCCAGAAGAGTTGAAGCTGTTATAGCTGCAAAGGTTGGGCCAACTAATTGGGCCAACTATTGAACCCTACGGACTAAGACTGGGATGCCATTAAAGTTCATGTGCGTGTGAAGGCAGGTGTCTCAATACTTTTGGTAATATAGTGTATGTGTCATCCTACCGCTGTCTGTATCTTCACTACCCTTCATTACCAACCTTTGACTTGTTCCTCGACTACACTTCCGCTTGATCCCAAGCTGCAACCATTCATTACCGACATTTGGCTTGTTCTTTGACTATGCTTCTGCTAGATCCCAACCTGCAACTATTTGTTTCCAACCTTTTGCTTGTTTACTGACTACGCTTCTGCTACCTACCTGCTATTTCTGCCATCAGACCCTGGCTTGCTCACATCCTGGTCCATATCCGTCATCAGGAGCTCTGCTGAATACAGGTTCGTTTTTAGACCCCGCTCCTCAGGTGAGCCCATCTGCTAGAGTGACCTGCTTCTATACTTATCCTGCTGGTTGATGGGAGCCTCTCTACTGCTATAGCTCCTTCTCTCTGAGCCTGACCCCTGACAGTACCAGTCCACCAAGGTTCACTCACTATGGGAGTTCTTTAAGACCAGGCATTCCAGATGTTGTATCACACTCTGATTCTGGAAAAATGTTTTGTGTGAAGAACAAAGCCAAGTGCTCAAAAGACAAAAAAAAAACAATCTTTAACCACTCCCCTACTGATGTATATCAAAATGACGGAGGTAGGAACCTTTCATCATATGACGTCAGCCTCCTCTCACCGCTCCTGCGCACCCCCGGGGGCATGCAGCGTGGCATTCAGGGATGAGGCGTGTCCCTTGGGACACAGCCCACAGCCCATCCCCGATCAGAATAAAAAGCCAATGAAAATGGCTCTTTACCATGTAACTGGCAGAGTTGTACTTTTACTCAAGTATGGGTTTCAAGTACTTTATACAAGTGCTCGATCAAAAAGTGACTTGAGTAGAAGTGCTCGATCAAAAAGTGACTTGAGTAGATGTACTAAAGTATTCAACATTTTTTTACGTTTAAGTATTGCAAGTAGTTTTTTTTTAAATTTTGCTACTCAAGTACTGAAAGTAAAAGTACCAGTAGTTTAAAAAAAAATTGCTACTCAAGTACTAAAAGTAAAAGTACAAGTACTGTGTTATGTAATTATTAAAGAAAGAAGTCAAAAGTTTGAACATCATATTGTTTTTTATTATTTCAAATGCAGCTTTTATTTATACATACAGTAGCTTTTACTTTCGTATGCTCTGATAATACACATGTTTTGAGCTTCATGAAACCTGCCATCTACTTTTCTGGCAGTGGTAATTTTTATAATTGTAACGAGTAACTATGCAGCACAAAAAAAAATATCGGAGTAGAAGTATTGAAATCATTGAAAAAATGTAGTGAAGTAAAAGTGGAAGTAGGAGAAAAAAATTCTACTCTAGGAAAGTACAGATACCGCCTTTCGGTACTTAAGTACAGTAGTGAAGTAGTTCTACTTAGTTACTAAACATTTCTGGTAACTGGCTGTGTCCAATCGCAGTAAGTCACATGTGCTGTCCTTGATATCACTGCTCACGGAGGCGCACAGTGTGGCGACTGGGGTTGAGCCGTGTCCCTCAGGACACAGCCCATCCCCAATCAGGGTAAAAAGCCCATGCAATTTACCACTTGACCGGCTGTGTCCAATCACAAACGGTCAGAAATGTTATCCAGTGTGAGGAGGAGATTGCAGTAACAGAGAAATACCGATTACAGTGGTAAAATACAGTCCCCAGATTGTCCCCAAAATAAAGAAGTCCTGTCTGTAAGCCCATCAGAGTACCTGTTTGTAAGCCCATCAGAGTACCTGTCTCCAGCCCATTAGAGTACCCGAGTACCTGTCTCCAGCACATCAGAGTACCAGAGTACCTGTCTCCATCCCGTTAGAGTACCTGAGTACCTGTCTCCAGCCCATCAGATTATAAGAGTAGTGATGAACGAACATCGGCCAGGGCGGTTCGCGAACGCCAGCCACAAATTTTCTCAAAAGTCCGCGAACCGCGAGTTCGCAGCGGGCCCCATTGACTTTAATGGGAGGCAAACGTTAAAAACCTTAAGGTCATATTTGCAGCCACAAAAGACATACTAGCTGTGCACAAATAGTCCCAGCACATGGACAATGTCATAACAGAAGTATTGCAATTGAAAAAGTTGTCCTAAATTTTTTTTTTTTTACAGCAAAAAATATATATTTTTTTCATTAATCAGCCAGAACTGACAGCAGCCAGTAAATACATTGTCCGCATTCATTCCACAATTTGGCGGAACTTTTACAGTCTGAAAAATTAGGCATTCACAGGATAAAGAAGTAAGTGTCGGCCATTCCAGGCCCCAAAAATTAACCCACATGCGTTTACCTGACAGCTAAGAATGTAGTATTCTGTGGCTGAAGGTACATTAGGCATTCACAGGTAACTGAAGTAAGTGTTGGCCAAAAAAGGCACCAAAAAATAGCCCACATGGGTTTACCTGACAGCTAAGTACGTACTATTCTGGGGCTGAAGGTACATTAGGCATTCACACAGTATACAGAAGTAAGTGTCAGCCTGTATAGCCTGCAAAAATTAGCTCACATGGTTTGAACTGGCAGTAAAAAACTTAGTTTTTGATGGCTAGAGGTATGGTAGGCGTTCACAGTACACAGAACTGTAAGTGTCGGCCTGTATAGGCTCCAGAAATTAGCTCACATGGTTTGAACTGACAGCAAAAAACGTCGTTTTTGATGGCTAGAGTTACGGTAGGCGTTCACAGTACACAGAACCATAAGTGTCGGCCTGTATAGGCTCCAAAAATTAGCTCACATGGTTTGAACTGACAGCAAAAAACTTAGTTTTTGATGGCTAGAGGTACGGTAGGCGTTCACAGTACACAGAACCGTAAGTGTCGGCCTGTATATTCCCCACCCATGTTTGCTAGACCATGTGTCTGTGTAGATAACACCCCGCTTCAATCTGTGGTATTGGGGGGCCACAAGTTTATCACACCAGTTCTACAAATAATTGGCCAGTATCTGTTGTCAATGTGTGTAGCACAGTTAACACAGCAAAAGAGGCCAAATTTTTGCAGGGCTAAAATACAATCTTAAAAAGTATACTGTTAAATAACACCCCACTTCAATATGTGCTATTGGGGGCCACTGGTCTATCACACCAGTTGTTCAAAAAATTGGCCAGTGAGTTTGGCACTGTTTGTATCAGAGTTAACACAGCAAAAGAGGCAATATTGTTGCAGGATACAAATACACTTGTAAAAGTATACTCATATAACACCCCAATTTAATATATGGCATTGGGGGGGGGCATTGGTGTAGCACACCAGTTCAAAAAATTGGCCAGTGAGTTTGGCGCTGTGTGTACCAGACTTCACTCAGCAAACTAGGCAATATTGTTGCATGACACAAATACACTTGTAAAAGTATACTCAGATAACACCCCACTTCAATATGTGGCATTTGGGGGGGGGGCGGGCAATTGGTCTATCACACCAGTTATAATACATTATAAGTGCTTTTGTCACTGTGTGTAGTGTTGCTGCAGAAATGCTCAGTCTCACCACCACACCTGTCACAATGCTGCACAGTGCACAATAATAGTACTAATCCACTATAATATGCTTTCTACAAATTATATTATACTGTGGATTACCCCTCTCCCCCACCCCCCTTTTTAGTGCACTGCACAGCAATACCAAAAAATTTGCAGCCCTTTACAGGACTTTTGTGGACATTAAAAGAGCGATTTCTATGTGACTGCAGCCGATCTCTAACTGCCCCTAAAGCAACCACAGGATACCTGGCCCTATAGTAAAGAGACTGTAATAGACCCTAAAAGGACATTGGAGCATTTTAAATGACTTTTGTGGACATTGACAAAGCGATTTCTGTGTGACTGCAGCCGATCTCTAACTGCCCCTAAAGCAACCACAGGATTCCTGGCCCTATATTAAAGAGACTGTAATAGACCCTAAAACGACATTGGAGCATTTTAAATGACTTTTGTGGACATTGACAAAGTGATTTCTGTGTGACTGCAGCCGATCTCTAACTGCCCCTAAAGCAACCACAGGATACCTGGCCCTATAGTAAAGACACTGTAATAGACCCCAAACCGACATTGGAGCATTTTAAATGACTTTTGTGGACATTGACAAAGCGATTTCTGTGTGACTGCAGCCGATCTCTAACTGCCCTAAACAACCACCGGATACCTGGCCTTATAGTAAAGAGACTGTAATAGACCCTATAACAACATTGGAGCATTTTAAATGACTTTTGTGGACATTGACAAAGCGATTTCTGTGTGGCTGCAGCCAATCTCTAACTGCCCCTAAAGCAACCACAGGATACCTCTCCCTAAGCTCAAAAGATAGTAGACCTATACCGAAATACCAGCCCTCAAAAGGACTTTTGTGGATCTTCACAGCGCTATATGTGTCTAGCATACTCTCCCTGATGAGCACAGCAGACCTCTCCCTACACTGGCAGAAAGCGGAATGTGAAATGGCCGCCAGATCGGGTCTATTTATAGGGTAGGGGGACTGTCCGTGTGCTGGAATGTTTCAATTGGCTGTCCTGTTCCACCTGATGGTTCTGTCATGGGTCAAAGTTCTTCTGAATGAAAAAGAAAATGGCGGTGCAGACATATTTACGAACATCGGCAAAAGTCAGACTTTTTGCGAATTTGCGAACAAGCAAAATTTGACGCGAACTGCAAGGCCGTCTCTATACAAGAGTGTCTCCAGCCCATCAGAGTACGTGAGTACCTGTCTCCAACCCATCAGAGTACCCAAGTACCTGTCTCCAGCCCATCAGAGTACCCCAGCACCTATCTGCAGCCCATCAGAGTACCTCAGTGCCTATCTACAGCCCATCAGAGTACCCAAGAACATATCTGCATTCCATCAGTGTACCTGAGTACCTGTCTCCAACCCATAAGAGTACCCAAGTACCTGTCTCCAGCTCATCAGGGTACCTATGTGCAGCCCAGAGTACCTGAGTACCTATGTGCAGCCCAGAGAACCCGAGTACCTATCTGCAGCCCATCAGAGTACCCGAGTACCTATCTCCAGCCCAAGTATCGGTCTGCAGTCCAAAGTACTTGAGTACCTATGTGCAGCCCAGAGAACCCGAGTACCTATCTGCAGTCCATCAGAGTACCCGAGTACCTATCTGCATCTCATCAGAGTAAATGGGAATAAAATAAGCGAGCTCTCCAGAAATGTGTGCAAGTGACAAAAAAGAAAATGCTATATCAGATATAGCAAGGTGTAAACAACTTAAATCCACCAAAGACAAAACAACTATCACAAAAGCTGTGTTTGGTGACAATTAGTGTAACAACACCCCGTAACGTGTAGATATCCCACACTAAGAAGAAACAAATGGCAAAAGCTTTCCACAAAGTTTGCACAAATAGTCAAAGAAAGTCCTTTCGGACACAAGTCCATTGGTTTCTTCAAATTAAATTTCCCTTGAAGAGTGAATGTGTCCAAAACACTTGTATCTTCACCCAAGGACAGGATGGGGCATGCACTGTGGTTGGCTCCTTACCAAAAGGATAACAATAATTGGAAGTCAAGATGAATCGACGGCCTGTATCTTCACAGTGTATCGTCTCCTCCTTTCCATATACACCTCGTGCTTGTGAAGAAAATATAGTGAATGGCTCCTTACCAGAAATGACTAGTGTTGAGCGAACACGCACTGTATTATTCGTGTTCATACCGAATAATTGGATTTTTGTTACCCGAACACGGACCCGAAAAACTTTACTGCATGTTTGGGTTTAAAATCCGTGTTCTGTCATTTTATTTCCGGGTTTGTATGTAATGGCGCGCTTTTAAGTGCGGGCTTTCAACAGCCAATCAACAAGCGTTTAAGCCTTAAGCCATCCCGGCCATGCCTGCTAATGTATTAGTAGCTGTGATTGGCCATCTGAATAGGCAGGGGCAGTGTTCTACATTGATTTTGCTGTGTGTGGGGTGGTGTGAACACAATCTTTTTGCCCGCTGAGGAGGAGGGAGAAAAAAATCTTTTTTATCAGTCAGTTGTGTGCAGCGTTTTTCCTTCAGTGCTGCTGACTGTGATAATACACTGCTGTGTTCACATGTGCTATTATTGAGTGATTTTAAAATTTATACACTTTTTTTTCTATTCCACTATTCAATATACACCCTTTGGGTTAAAAAAATTAAATTGTGGCATAGTCTGTACTAATCTATTTAAAAATTACAAACTTAAAGGGGAATTTTCTTTTTTTCCCCCTTCATAGCCTGCAGCAGAGCTGACTGAAAACAATTAAATTGCGGGATAGTCTGTATCGGTACGTGTGAGATACACCTTTCCAATTTTTGGGGCGCATCTCATACCGCCGAGGATTGCAGGGTGCTTCAGTTTGCCTCCTGCCTGTTCTGAACTCCTCCTACTCCTCATCCTGCCTTTGGGGGTACAAAAATAGTAATCGGGGCCTAGTCTGGGTCTATACGTGTGAGATACATACACCTTTTGATATCATATTTTCTGTTCCGCTATTCAATCTACACCCTTGGGGTAAAAACAATTAAATTGTGGGATAGTCTGTATCGGTACGTGTGAGATACACCTTTCCAATTTTTGGGGCGCATCTTATACCGCCGAGGATTGCAGGGTGCTTCAGTTTGCCTCCTGCCTGTTCCGAACTCCTCCTACTCCTCATCCTGCCTTTGGGGGTACAAAAAATAGTAATCGGGGCCTAGTCTGGGTCTGTAAGTGTGAGATACATACACCTTTTGATATCATATTTTCTGTTCCGCTATTCAATCTACACCCTTGGGGTAAAAACAATTAAATTGCGGGATAGTCTGTATCGGTACGTGTGAGATACACCTTTCCAATTTTTGGGGAGCATCTCATACCACCGAGGATTGCAGGGTGCTTCAGTTTGCCTCCTGCCTGTTCCGAACTCCTCCTACTCCTCATCCTGCCTTTGGGGGTACAAAAATAGTAATCGGGGCCTAGTCTGGGTCTGTACGTGTGAGATACATACACCTTTTAAAATCATATTTTCTATTCCGCTATTCAATCTACACCCTTGGGGTAAAAACAATTAAATTGCGGGATAGTCTGTATCGGTACGTGTGAGATACACCTTTCCAATTTTTGGGGCGCATCTTATACCACTGAGGATTACAGGGTGCTTCAGTTTGCCTCCTGCCTGTTCCGCACTCATCCTACTCCTCATCCTGCCTTTGGGGTGCAAAAAATAGTAATCGGGGCCTAGTCTGGGTCTGTACGTGTGAGATAGATACACCTTTTGATATCATATTTTCTATTCCGCTATTCAATCTACACCCTTGGGGTAAAAATAATTAAATTGCGGGATAGTCTGTATCGGTACGTGTGAGATACACCTTTCTAATTTTTGGGGCTCATCTTACACTGCCGAGGATTGCAGGGTGTTTCAGTTTGCCTCCTGCCTGTTCTGAACTCCTCCTACTCCTCATCCTCATCCTGCCTTTAGGGTACAAAAAATTGTAATCGGGGCCTAGTCTGTGTTAATACGTGTGAGATACACCGTTTTACAAAATTTTTTCTATTCCGCTATTCAATCTACACCCTTTGGGGTAAAAAGAATTAAATTGTGGCATAGTCTGTATTGGTACATGTGAGATACACCTTCCAATCTTTTGGGGCGCATCTTCCACCGCCGAGGATTGCAGGGTGCTTCAGTTTGCCTCCTGTTCCGACCTCCTCCTACTCCTCATCCTCATCTTGCCTTTAGGGTACAAAAAATTGTAATCGGGGCCTAGTCTGTGTTTGTACGTGTGAGATACACCGTTTTATAAAAAATTTTCTATTCCGCTATTCAATCTACACCCTTTGGGGTAAAAAGAATTAAATTGCGGCATAGTCTGTATCGGTACGTGTGAGATACACCTTCCAATCTTTTGGGGCGCATCTTCCACCGCCGAGGATTGCAGGGTGCTTCAGTTTGCCTCCTGTTCCGACCTCCTCCTACTCCTGCCTTTAGGGTACAAAAAATATAATCGGGGCCTAGTCTGTGTTTGTACGTGTGAGATACACCGTTTTATAACATTTTTTCGATTCCGCTATTCAATATACACCCTGTTTGAGTGTAAAAAATTAAATTACGGCATAGTCTGTATCGGTACATGTGAGATTTTTTTCTTTTTAAATTTGTTTGGCGGATCTCCTTCCACCGCCGAGGATTGCAGGGCGCTTCAGTTTGCCTCCTGTTCCGAACTCCTCCTACTCCTCTTCCTCATCCTCATCCTGCCTTTAGGGTACAAAAAATTGTAATTGGGGCCTAGTCTGTGTTTGTACGTGTGAGATACACCATTTTATAACATTTTTTCTATTCCGCTATTCAATACACACCCTTTTTTCACCCATATTTCACCAACATGGTGGAGCAGTATGTGTGCACACGCCTACATGTAGTGAATGACGGGTCTGCCCCCTTCAACTTCTGGGTCTCCAAATTGGGCACATGGCCTGAGCTTGCCCTTTACGCCTTGGAGGTGCTGGCGTGCCCTGCAGCCAGTGTATTATCTGAACGTGTATTTAGCACGGCTGGGGGCGTTATCACAGACAAGCGCAGCTGCCTGTCCAGAGACAATGTGGACAAGCTCACGTTCATTAAAATGAACCAGGCATGGATCCCACAGGACTTTTCTGTACCTTGTGCAGAATAGAGATGGATACCGACCTTACCCAGCCATTGTTCTATTTTTCATCTTTCTCACTCTTTTGGGGTGTACCCTAATTTAAAATGACTGAAAAAAAGCAGTGTTGGCTACCTCGTCCTCCTCCACCGCCGCTTCCACCTACACTGCCCATAGGTGTGCCCAGCCTATTGCATTAGGGTGTGCACCCCAAAGTTTATATACACATGCATGTGTTTGCCTACATGTATATGGCCCCGGTACATTACTCTCCCTGCTGGCAAAGTGAAATAGAAGTGTGTGGCACTTCTCTTATGGCAGAGCAGGTCCGAGCTACATATGCCAGAATCGATCATATCTTTAAGTCTATTGAAAGTACACCTCTGGTACAAAAACTCAGATCAGGGAGACGGCCTGGTCGGATCACTCCATGATCTGTTTAGTTCTCACGATGCCCACCGGTCAAGCCGGGCTCTTTTAGGTGGAGATTAAATTAATCTCTACTCAGTGACCCGGTGCGGTGCACTGAGCTGGAACGTGTGATATAAGACTATTTTCGGGATAATGACTCAGGGGAGGTTGGCCCCACCCCATTGTGGGCAGCTCACAAGGCAACCATATGGGGGAAAATAATTCAAATGTCAACCAAAATTAAGAGAGAGCCCGGTCTAGCCCTGGCACTGATTTACAAGAATTGTGCAAAGCACACAAACTTAGACCCAATCAGAAAACTCTAGCAAAAATCAATTCCATTAGGTTGGCACTTAACCTAGCACTGACTACCAGAGCTGAAAAGAGCTTACAATGGAGTTGGGCCTATGCTGGCATCTAAATTGACCCCTAGGTGCAGCTCCCATGCACTACCGAAGTTGTGCTCGGCTGGGGGGGGGGGGTTATACCCAAAACCCACAAAAAATTATGGCAGAATTCAGGGAATTTTATGCCCGACTGTATTGGTCAGACACCTTGGGTTCCTTGGAATCCTTTAAGTATCCCGTATCCTTCACCAGGTATATTTCTTTGCCTAAGTTGACTGCTGCTCATAGTGCATGGCTGGAGGCCCCTATCATGGAAAAGGAGGTCTTAGGATTGATTTAAGATACAAAGACGTGTTCGGCACTGGGTTTGGTGCTGGGTCCGGGTGGCTTTTCAGCCCTTTACTATAGGAAATTTGCAACAACTTTATCTCTGTACCTAGCCTGTTTTTTTAACTCATTGCGGGAGGGGGGCACCCTGGATTCTGAATACCGCGTATATTACTGTAATCCCCAAACCCGGTAAGGATCCTGGACTTGTTGGAAATTATAGTTCCATCTCCCTAATTAATAATGACCTAAAGCTCCTGACTAAAATCTTGGCTAACCGTCTGGCGTCTTTCATTGCATCATATGTACATAGGGATCAAGTGGGGTTCATCCCAGGGTGACAGGAACCTGACCAGATTTGTCGGGCCATTGATGACCTAACCCTGCTTACATCTAAATGGGATTGGGGGTCCAGCTCAGGAGGGATTCCTGTTATCCATTGATTTGCAGAAAGCCTTCGACACGGTCTCCTGGTCTTACATGTACTGGGTCTTGGAGGCCTGGGGGTTTGGACCACAGTTCCTTACTATCATGAGGGCTTTGTACTCCTCTCCACGGGCCCAGGTTCATCTCTTGCATGGGGTACCAGGCAGGGCTGCCTATTATCCCCTTTAGCTTTCACAATCGCTATCGAAACTCTGGAAGTAGCTATTAGATTGGACCCGGATATCCAGGGGGTGCGTTGCGGGGACCAGGAACATAAATGCGCTTTGTTCACTGACGATCTTCTGTTATTCTTAACCTGCCCTATGACTACAACCCCTAAGGTGTTCAGATTGCTGAAGGATTTTGGTAGAGTTTTGGGGGTGGAGGGTAATGTGGCGAAATCTGTGGCGCTGAATGTCTCAGTGCCTGAGAAGGTGGTAGACCGCTTTAGGGACAATTTTTCTTTTTCTTGGAATCCTTTAAGTATCCCGTATCTGGGAATTCATCTGATGGCTCATATTGACTCTTTATATACACATAATTATCCCCTTCTCATCCAAAAGTTGGAAGCGGACCTCTAACGGTGGTCTCTTCATAATCTGCCCTGGCTAGGAAGACTTCATTCAGTAAAAATTACTCTTCTACCAATAATCCTCTACTTTTCTAGGTCCCTGCCCATCTGAACCCCTCCTATAGATCTTCACCAACTTCAGGCAAAGATAATAAAATATGTTTGGGGCAAGGGGGGACACCGGTTTGGGAAAAAAATGTTACTTATTCCAAAGACTCAAGGTGGATTGGGATTACCTGATTTGTTTAGGTACTATCATGCGCTCCATATTACAGAATTATCAATAGTTTACTCGCGTTAAGTTAAACCAGATTAGGTGTACATGGAGAGAATGGCGACTCCAGGCTTTACGCTGGATTACCTTTTGTGGTGCCACCCAAAATGTAGACCTCCTATCTTGGCACCTACTCTGTCTTTTTCAATGGGGCTGTGGGACAAAGTGTGCTCAAGCAGTCATCTGGTCTCCCCTTTCAAATCGCTAGCTCGTCTGTTTAATAACCCAGATTTCCCTCCGGGGCTAGATATTGGGGCATTTAAAAGGTGGTTGGACGAGGGTCTATACAGGATCAGACAGTTCTTTACCCATAGGGGGCCCTTCACTCTCAAGTAAGGGACAATATCGTAGAATATGCTAAAGACAACAACATCATCAGTAGTAACCAGCACGGGTTTACAAATGGGCGTTCTTGTCAAACCAATCTCTTAGCATTCTACGAGGAGGTGAGCTGTGAGCTAGATAGGGGCAGACCAGTGGATGTGGTGTACTTGGATTTCGCTAAGGCGTTTGATACAGTTCCCCACAAGCGCTTAATTTATAAAATAAGGTCTGCAGGTATCGACAGCAGGGTTTGCTCTTGGATACGGAACTGGCTACAAGGCCGTGTCCAAAGGGTGGTAATAAACAGCGCATACTCAGACTGGTCTGAGGTGGTAAGCGGGGTCCCCCAAGGCTCAGTCTTGGGACCAACCTTGTTCAATTTATTCATAAACAGCATTGAGGACGGGATCAGTAGTTCGTTATCAGTTTTTGCAGATGACACAAAATTGGCCAGGGCAATACCTACACAGCATGAAGCAGATATCCTACAGAATGACCTGGACAAAATTACGGAGTGGGCAACGACAAAGCCAACAGAATATTAGCATGCATAAAGAAATGGATGTATTCCAGAGATAAGACTATAATTCTTCCACTTTATAAAACTCTGGTCCGACCGCATCTGGAGTATTCTGTCCAGTTCTGGTCGCCAGTCCTCAGGAGGGATGTGTTGGAGCTGGAGAAAGTCCAGAGAAGGGCAACTAAACTGATTAGGGGGTTGGAGGACCTTAACTATGAAGAGCGGCTGCAATCGCTCGATTTATTCTCCCTGGAGAAGAGACGTCTGAGAGGGGACATGATAGCAATTTATAAATATCTTAATGGGGATCTCAGCTTAGAAAAAAAGCTGTTCATTCGAAGGAATTGCATGAGGACTCGAGGACATACAATGCGATTAGAGGAGAAGCGTTTTAACCTCAGGCAACGTGGGGGGTTCTTTACTGTTAGGGCTACAAGATTGTGGAATTGTCTACCACAAGAGGTGGTTTCTGCGGGTAGTATGGTGACTTTCAAAAGACTCTTAGACTTACATCTCAAGGATCAGGAGATTAAAGGCTATGTTAGATGATTACAGTCACACACACCTACACAGGTTGAACTGGATGGACTATTGTCTTTATTCAACCTCACCTACTATGTAACTACGTAACTAAGTATTGTAGGGAAGTTCTTGAAATGCCCGGCTCGTAGCATTTCCGTTTCTTGCAAATTTCACATTTCTTTTACTCCCTTTGGCCGATTAAACCGAATCACTACCAAGTAACCAACTACGAAAAGTGGTGTATGCAGCATGCGGATCGGCAGGGGGGTATCTCTCTAATTTATGGGCTGCTACTGGTTCCTCCTCCTAGGTTCCCCTATATGGTGGACTGGGACGCGTATCTGGGTGAGGTAACCTTAGAGACACCAAGTCGTGGCACACATGCTTCCTGAGATCATATGGGGGCATTATGAATGTTGCCCTGAATGAGGCAAATTTAAAAGTGCTCACCCCTTGGTATTTGGTGCAGACTAGGTTGGCCAGAATGTACCCTTCGGTGTTGCCCTTGTGTTTTCGAGACTGCCAGATAAAAGGGTCGATGTGTCATATTTGGTGGGAGTGCCCTAGGATCCTTGGCTTCTGGAATGGTATTTTTACCCTGATCCAGAGGGTGACGGGACAGTCGGTGCCCCAGACTACATGGGTGGCTCTTCTTAATGGCTTGATCCCTGGCCTACCTAAGTATTTACAGCGTTTGATTTTTTTTTATTTTCCTGGGCGCTAAGATGACAGTAGCTAAATCCTGGAAGCAACCCACCGTATCTCTGGCACAGACGAAGAGGAAAATTGCATGGATTATTATACATGAGAATATTGTGAGTATCCTGAGAGACACAGTCCATACGTTTTAACAAATATGGGAGCCTTGGGCTGATTATATACAGGTGTCTCTGGAGGGTTAGACCTATTGCTCCTACTGGAGTGGGGGAACTAATTTCTCGCTCCATACTCTCTTCATTTTCTCCTTTTTCTTTCTAGTCTGATCCTCTTCACCCTTCTTCTTTCTTTCTCTTTCTATTTTTTTCCTTTTTTCCATTCCCACTTCTATTCCTGATCTTCGGGATAAGGGACTGCGCCAGGGACTAGAAAGTTTGTAGTGTTTGTAATATACTGCATGTCCGAAGAGTAGTCTTTATTGTGTAAGCTGTATTTCTGATAGCTCAGTTAACCATTTTTTATTGCCTACTATTATACATTTTGTCGTCTTTAAGACGTTAAGATGAGAGACAGAATCTCTGATGTTTTGTTTTTGACATATGTTTTATTGTCCAGTTCCTTCTTGTCAGAACTGGTATTGTTTTTTGTATTGATTGCAATCTTTGTGTAAAATCTTTAATAAACTCTTTGAAAGTAAAAGTTTTTTTTTTGTTTTTTTTTCAAAATTCTCACACTTTTTTCACTTATATCACAAAAAAAAAAAAAACAGTGGTAATTAAATACCATTAAAAGAAAACTCTATTTGTGTGAATAAAATAATAAGAATTTTGTTTGGGTACAGTGTTGCATGACTGAGTAATTGTCATTCAAAATGTGATCGCACTGAAATCTGAAAATTGGTCTGGGCATGAAGAGGTTGAAAGTTCCCTGTATTGAAGTGGTTAATAGTACATATGATTAACACTGTGTTAGATTAGTTGATCTCATTCAATAGATTGATCAGAAAGAACTGGGTCACAGTAAGGATTGCGTCTCTGATCTAGACTAGGAAAGCCCCTTGTAAATGATTGACACAATACCAGAGGTCTGGGTAGTGCTATAATGCAGAGCTGAATGAGTAAAGGTCACATACCAGAGAAACCCACAAAATTACAGTCTAATGGGTGGTGGGTAGAGATTTGAAAGCTAAGCTGAAGAAATAACCATACGCTTGAGCCTGAAGGCTTTTCTTGGTCTTCTTATTTTTTATACTGGATTATACCAGCTGTTGTGCCATGGCTCTGGGCTTGGAGACAACACTCTGCAGAATAACTGCCGCAGTACTCAACGTCTGAAGCCACAATGCTCAGTGCCCAAAGATGACCCTGTGAAATTCCCAGTCCAACTTGTGAACGGTTCATTTATGTGTTGGTACATGAGGTGTTGGTACGTGGTGTATGTGAATCTGTCACAGAAGCGTCTCAGAACTATTTTGCTTGAGACAAAATATTGTCTCTGACACAATACTTACAAAAGTGCTAAAATTAACTCCAACATTGCAGGGGTCCCTTTTACCTCTACAGGCAGTCCCCAGGTTTCGAACAAGATAGGGTCTGTATTAGTAATGGGCTGAACGTTCGAGTGGAATGTAAGTTCAACTCCAACATCGTGTGTTTGTGTATTCACTGAACACACAAACAAATGTGGCGCTCGGCGGAAAGTTTGCCCGCTGATGAGCGCCCCATAATGCACTGCCCGATTGCAGTGCATTAGGTACTTGTGATTGGTCAAAGCATGCACCTGACCTGTATGCTTCCTCCAAACACCACACAATGTCCTGTCAGAGCCATGATTGGCAAATCATGGCTCAGGGGCTAGTTCATGCCCCACACTATATAAGGCTGCTTACACGGCAGCCGCGTGTGGTGTGTTAGTGTAGATTAGGAGTGGGGATTAGGCAGATAGTTATTGGATTATGCTTTCATATTTAATGCAGTCAGTGCAGCATTGTGTAGGTCTGATTCTTGTGTAACACATTGTAGTGCAGTCTGTGTAGTGTAGTGCTGTGCTGATTCATCTTGTGTAACACAGTGTACTGCAGTGCAGTGTAGAGTAGGGCTGATTCTTGTATAACATAGTGTAGTGCTGTGATTCTTGTGTAACACAGTGTAGTGGGGCCTCTGAAGTGTTGGTGTATACAACACATCTGTGTCCCCCCACTGATCCCATTTTTTTAGGGAATAATTGCTTTCCCCCCCTTTTGTTTCGCAGCTGCTATTTCTTCGGCGTCAGCAGTGTTTTTTATACTGAAGAGACTGTAATAGACCTATACCGCAATTGCAGCCCTTTAAATTACTTTTGTGGACATTAACAGAGTGATTTGTGTCACTGCAGATGCCGATTTCTAACTGCCCCTAAAGCACAGACTGGATACCTGTCCCTATACTGAAAAAAAACTGGACCTATACTGAAATACCAGCCCTGAAAAGGACTTTTGTGGACATTAACAGAGTGATTTGTGTGACTGCTGCCGATCTCTAATTGCCCCTAAAGCAGCGACTGGATACCTGCCCCTAACCTGAAAAGATACTAGTAGACCTATACCGAAATACCAGCCCTGAAAATGACTTTTGTGGTTCTTCACAGAGCTATTTGTGTCTGGAAATCTCTCCCTAATGAGCACATGCAACCTCTCCCTACCCTGACAAAACGCAGAATGTGAAATGGCCGACAGCTCAGGTCTATTTATAGGGTAGGGGGCATGTCCATGTGCTGAAATGTTTTAATTGGCTGTCTCGTTCCACCTGACGGCTGTGTCATGGGTGAAAGTTCTCCCCAATGTAAACTAATATGGCCGCTGTGAACAACGCCATGTGTTTGCAAAATTGGCAGGTAGCAAAAAAGCAAAATTTGCCACGAACCGACCGCTGGGCGAACCGCAAGGCCATCTCTATTCACGGGCCCCAGCCCTGTGAGTGGCCGGAGCCGCGATGATGTCGCTAAACTAAGACGGTTGTAGACTAAGCGTTCTAGAAGTTTAGAGGTGAATGGGAGCAGTGAGATGGGTCTTAAGTTGTTCACGTTGGTGGGGTCCAGTGAGGACTTTTTAAGTACGGGAGTGATCTGCGCATGTTTTAGAGGGGAGGGGAAGGTGCCACTAGAGAGGAAAAGATTAAAGATGTGAGTGAGGGAGCATAGGATAGAATAAGAGGGTGACTGAAGTAGTTATGAGGGAACAGGATCCAGGGGACAATTAGCTATCTGGGAATCTGAGAAAATGTTTGTAACCTCTTCAGTAGTTGTCAGTTTAAAAGAGGAGAGTGTTGACTGTGCTGTTAGGCTAGGTATGTTGAGTGGGGAAGATGTACAAACAATGGAGGTGTCCTCACATATTGCATAAATCTTGTCTTTAAAGTAATTGGCAATCTTTTGGGCAGTGGGTGAGTTAGTGGGTAGAGGGGGTGGGGGACAAAGCAGAGAGTCAAGGCCCGTACACATGTACCGATTGTCGGCCGTAAATATTCGGCCGACGACCGATCGGCCGATTGTAGGCTTGTTAGTATGATGCTTCCGACAGCCGACAGCGCACTTTCGGCTGAACAGAATCTGTCGTGCAAGCATTGAAATGTTTGTATGCCGACACCAGAACGGCCGATTGTTCGCCAGTCAGTACAGAATTCGGCCGACAGACAGCAGATTTGCAAGACTGGGCATGCTCAGAAAAGAAAAAACACAGGGAAAGTTAACCATCACATGACATCACTTCTGCAGTCTGCTGTTGTTGGCCGACAAAATTCGTGTGCAGTCTTTTGCAGTTTTCAACACAGACACCGACAGCCCTGGACAAAAGACGGCCGATCGTTCGGCCGATGATCGGTACGTGTGTACGGGGCTTTAAAGGTTGAGAAGAGCTTACGGGGACTGGATGACAAGGTAATTAATGAGAGAGACAATGTAGGCTTGTTTGTCAACATGGAGGCAGGGATTGTAATTTAGGAGGGCAGATTTATATAGGGTGAAGTCCTGCAGGCATTTGGTTTAACACCACAGTCGTTCAGGAGCACGGCAATGTCTTTTGAGATTTCCACTGTTGTCAGTTTGCCAGGGTTGCAATGGTCGAAGCCTGATTCTGCGTTTAGTTAGAGGAGCAAGTGTGTGTGTTCAATGATGATGAGAGTGAGCTGTTGTAAACAGAGGTGGCCAGGTCAGGACAGGGGAGAGATTATGTAATATAGGTGGTCAGTAGCAGAATAGAGAAGAGAAGGGTTAAAGTGACAAGATTCCTACAAGTAAGTTGTTTGCTGCTTGGAGGGATGGGTGATTGGATTCGATGAATACAGTGCTTCTTGAAAGAAGAGAGGGAGGGATAGGAAGGACTTGGTAGGTGCTTTGTGGGGATAGAAGGAATCAAACTCCACCTCCTTTCTGTTCATTGGGTCTGGGGGAGTGAGTCCAGTGGAGCCCATCATAGGAGAGGGCAGCAGGAGAAGCCAAGATAGTCAAAATTTTGAAGCCAGGTTTCAGTTATGGCGAGTATGTTAATGCTATGAGAGCTATGAGAGATAAAAAGGTCATGCCCAGATGTGAGCTTGTTACAGATGGAGCGGGCATTCCAAAGAGAGCATGAGATTGGAGGGGCTGGTTTTAAGAAGCCGGGTGATAGAAGTAAAACTGAGTGCATTGTGGCTGTTGCCAGGGGAGGAGGGGTGCTGGATATATGGTTTGCAGCAGAAAATGGAGGACCAGGATTTGGAGAAATGTCCCCTGAGGTTAGGAGAAGAAGCAGGGTGAGAAAGGTAAATACAGATTATTCATCTGATGGAAGCCTATCAGTTCTGACTGATCTAGTGTTATTTATTTATGTAAATTTTTGGCGAAACATTATACGGGGGGGGGGGGGGTATTTGATCCCCTGCTGATTTTGTCTGTTTGCCCACTGAAGCTTTATCAGTTTATCAATTAACCACTTGCCGACCACTCACATGGAGCGTACTGCGGCAAAGTGGCTCGTTCCCGTCCAGCGACGTAGACCTACGTCGCTGGACTCCTCCCCCTGTAGGCGGCGCTCGCGCGCCGCCGGAGGCTTGCTCCCGCTGTTTTCATTCACAGCGGGAGTCGGGCCAGGGGAGGAGCAGTGGCGATCGCCGCTGCTCTGCCCCGATCGTCGGGGAATCGAGTGAGGAGATCCGCCCACCTGTGTAAACAGAGCGGGCGGATCTCCATAGTGACAGGGACTGACAGATCGGAGTGTTCAGCATAGCTGAACATCCGATCTGTCCTTCTGTCACTCAGTCACCTCCCCCCCCACGCGTCAGTAAGCACCAGGCATACATTAACCCCTCCCTCTCCAATAAAATTAACCCCTTCACTGCCAGTGTCATTTTTACAGTAACAGTGCATATATATAGCACTGATTACTGCAGTAATGTCACTGGTACCCCCAAAAGTGTCAAAAATGTCAGTCAAGGGTCTGATCTGTCCGCCGCAATGTCGCAGTCCCGCAAAAAAAATCGCAGATCACTGCCATTACGCGTTAAAAAAAAAACACCAAAAATGACAG
The DNA here is from genome assembly GCF_965119305.1 of Pelophylax lessonae. Taxonomy (NCBI): domain Eukaryota; kingdom Metazoa; phylum Chordata; class Amphibia; order Anura; family Ranidae; genus Pelophylax; species Pelophylax lessonae. The sequence goes on from NC_138778.1 coordinate 83,154,493, forward strand.
AAATCTTTCCCTTTGTTAGTAAACGCAATAACTTTTGCGCAAACCAATCAAAATACGCTTACTGTGATTTTTTTTACCAAACATAGGTAGCAGAAAACAAATTGGCGAAAAATTTTAAAAAAAATTGATTTTTACATTTTTTTGGGGGGGAATTTCATATAAAAAAATGTTAAAAATATTGTTATTTTTTCAAAATAAACGCACTTTTTTTGTTTATAGCGCAAAAAGTAAAAATCGCACAGGTGATCAAATACCACCAAAAGAAAGCTCTGTTTGTGGGAAAAAAAGGACATAAATTTCGCTTAGGTACGCCGTCGCACGACCGCGCAATTGTCAGTTAAAAATCGCACAGCGCCAAATCGCAAAAAGTGGCCTGGACGGAAGACAGCAAAATCCTCCGGTGGTCAAGTGGTTAAATGGTAGGTTTTATTTTAGTTTTGAGCCAGATGTTTGGTAACTCAAAACTTCAGCTCCCTCCACATATTTTCTGTGAGATTAAGGTATGGAGACTGGCTAGTCCACTACAGGACCTTAATGTGCTTCTTCTTGAGCCACCCCTTTGTTGCCTTGGCTGTGTGTTTTGGGTCATTGTCGTGACTGATTAACCTTTCACAACCTATTTTCAATGACCTTTCTGAGGGAAGGAGGTTCTCACCAAAGATTTGATGGCGCTTTTAAAAATGTTTTAGTCTTTGGCGCCCAAGGCTGTCAGCTTCAACATTGGCAGCGTCTGCATCATATGGTGGAAGATTATCAAGGGGCGAAAACAGAAATGACATGGAGAGCTTTCCAGTAGATGATCCTCTGGGCTAGTGGGTCATGAGAAGAGACCACTGGCCAGAACTTGCCCAATATGCAATTGAGCTGCTGGACTGCCCTGCATCCAGTGTGCTTTCTGAAAGGCAGGTTTTTGTGACAGATAAAAGAGTGTGTCTGTTGACGGCTGACATTTCTCAAAATGAATCAGTCCTGGATTAGCAGCAGCTATCAAGCCCCTGAAGCCAATGTCACTGAATTAATTTTGTTTTGGGATGTGCAAGACGTGTGTAGGCTTCCTAGCTTTGTGGGTGTTAATTTTATCTTGAAGTAATTTTTTAGTATAGGTTTCATGGGCACAATTAACACTCAAAGACTAATTTTTCCACACCTGTTTGACAGGTGCATTTAATCAAATTTTTTTTACAAAAAGGCCAATTCTTGCTTTCATCAAGAGTACCTCTATAGGGTTATGATGTGAAAGCAGCACCAACACCCAAAACCCAATTTTTCCACACCTGGTACTTCTATCTAAAGTCTGCAAAATAGACACCAGACTTTATCTATAAAAAATCCTTAATCTGACATGGATTGGACTCTATATATGAACTTCCATTAAACACTTAACCTGCTGAAGATTTATCCCCCTTCATGACTAGGCCATTTTTTGCTTTTTGTCACATTTATTTAACTGACAATTGCGCAGCCATGCGATACTGTACACAAATTAATTGTATATCTTTTTTTTACACAAATAGAGCTTTCTTTTAGTGGAATTTTATCACCACTGGGTTTTTTATTTTTTGCGCTATAAATGAAAAAATACTGAAAATGTTGAAAGAAAAAAAAAAAGAAAACAATATTTTTACTTATTTGCTTTAATTATTTCATTTCTGTTAAAAAAAACATAGCTAATAAAATGTTTTAAAAAATCCCAATAAGCCTTTTGATTGGTTTGTGTGAAAGTTATAGCGTCTACAAACTATAGTATACGAGGGGAGGCCAATAAGTTCTTACACTCACCAAGATCCAGATGTGCTAGTGATCTGAAATTTAGTCCACTGACTCTTCCTTCTCTACATATCCATCTCCTATGGTTACACATTTCTCACATCTGTGGAGCAGACCTTTAATACCATCTGCATAGAAGTATGCAGATTTGGAGGAAAACCAGCTGACAACATGACCTTGCTGGATGAATGTTGCACCTTAGCCTTTTTGGGGGTGGGTGATGAACATGTTTCCATGTTTTACTCATTTATTTAGTTTTAGGATCATATAGATATACCCAGCTTCAACCTGGGAACCCATTTCTCTTGTCTCTAACTATAATTCACTGTGACCTACTAAAACAAAATTGGCATGTATATTACTAAGATATCTACCTATAAACCTGCAAAATTTCAGATCCCTAGGACATCTAGATCACAGTGAGGGTAAGAAGTTATTGGCCTCCCCTCGTATCTAGTGACATTTTTATTATTTTGTTTTTACTAGTCATGGTACTAATCAACAACTTATAGTGGGACTGTAATTAATAGTATGATGGGAAATCTGACACTAACTGGTACTTTTGACACTTTGTGGGAACCAGTAACACTAATACAGTGATTAATACTAAACATATACACTGTCACTGTACTAATGACACTGGCTGGGAAGGGGTTAACATCTAGGGCGACCAAAGGGTTAAATGTGTGCCTAACCAGTGTTTATGTGTGAGGTGCTTTCACTAAAGGATGTGATGGTCTTTATTCCCTGCTTTGCTCTGCTTTGACAGGACAGAGCTCTGTATTGTTTATATTGTCTGTCCTGTCTTCCTCTTCTCTGATCAGCAGGTGCCATGGGGTCAATCATTGGCCAACACCCGCTGATCGGCTTGTGCTGTTACTTAATCACAGCACAGCTGGCTGGCAGCACACACGCTCGCCCCTACCCGGAAGTGCTGGCTCATGTATTGGATATGTGATCCAGTACAGGAGAGCCGCTCTGCCACCATACTCTTACATGAGAAGGTCAGCAAGCAGTTAATATTGTTTCACTATATAGTTTTGGTGCACATGTGATTGAATCTGATTATGCATGTACAGTACATCATATATTATGTTTATGTAGTGCTGTTTTTTCACATATTTAAAATGTGATTTATGTAAATTAGTACATGTATGTGGAATATATCATGGGAAGGGATAGATCTCATTGCCAGATGTGATTGTCTGATGTGAGTGTGGAAAATGGTAAAAGTGACAGTGTAACAATTCCAGTTTACAGGATATCTCACCTACTAAAGTCCAGCACTGCTGTAAACATATACCAGAAAAATAAATAATGAAAAAAAAAAACCTGTCCAGAGTGCTGGAAAATAAATAATTAGAGTTGAGCGGACACCTGGATGTCCGTGTTCGGCGGGTTCGGCCGAACTTGAAAAAAAAGTCTGGGTCCGTGACCCGGACTTTTTCCGAACTTTACCCAGACACCGAACCCCATTGGCTCTAAAAAAACAATTTTCCGTTGGTGCTAGAGTGCTGCAAATGGCAGTAAATGTAGTTAAGAGCATGGCAAACAAATGTGGATAGGGAAATAACTTAAAACAACAAAACAAACAGAAAAATAAAACAAATTTCTTCATCTGTGAAGGACGAGGCCCATTAGGAGTAGCAGGGAGGTTGAGGTGGCGGTGGATGTGGCAGTGTAGGGGGACGAGGTAGCCAACACTGCTTTTTTTTAGTCATTTTAAATTAGGGTACACCCCAAAAGAGTGAGAAAGATCAAAAATAGAACAATGGCTGGGTAAGGTCGGTATCCATCTCTATACTGCACAAGGTACGGAAAAGTCCTGTGGGATCCATGCCTGGTTCATTTTAATGAACGTGAGCTTGTCCACATTGTCTCTGGACAGGTGGCTGCGCTTGTCTGTGATAACGCCCCCAGCTGTGCTAAATACACATTCAGATAATACACTGGCTGCAGGGCACGCCAGCACCTCCAAGGCGTAAAGGGCAAGCTCAGGCCATGTGCCCAATTTGGAGACCCAGAAGTTGAAGGGGGCAGACCCGTCATTCACTACATGTAGGCGTGTGCACACATACTGCTCCACCATGTTGGTGAAATGCTGCCTCCTGCTAAGACGTTTCATATGAGCTGCTGGTGCTGCTGTTTGTTGTGGCGTGCTGACAAAGCTTTCCCACATTTCGGCCATGCTAACCCTGCCTTCTGAGGTGCTGGCGGTGCCCTGGTTGCGTTGGCGACCTCTTCCTCCTCCTCCTCTGCCTTGGCCTTGTGCTTCCACTGTGGCCCCGCTGTCAGGTGGGAATGCTAGCAGCATCGCGTCTACCAGCGTGCGCTTGTACTCGCGCATCTTGCGATCACACTCCAGTGAGTTAATTAAGGATGGTACATTGTCCTTATAACGAGGATCCAGCAGCGTGGCCACCCAGTAATCAGCACAAGTTAGAATTTCTTGGCAACCCGGCAGTCGTTGTGGAGACACTGCAGCATGTACTCGCTCATGTGTGCCAGGCTGCCCAGAGGCAACGAAAGGCTGTCCTCTGTGGGACATAAAAAGGTGTATCTCACATGTACAAAACCCAGACTAGGCCCCGATTACAATTTTTTGTACCCTAAAGGCAGGATGAGCAAGAGGAGTACTAGGAGTTCGGAACAGGAGGCAAACTGAAGCGCCCTGCAATCCTCGGCGGTGGAAGATGCACCCCAAAAATTTGAAAGGTGTATCTCACACGTACCGATACAGACTAAGCCGCAATTTAATTTTTTTTACCCCAATAGGGTGTAGATTGAATAGCGGAATAGAAAATATGATATAAAAAGGTGTATCGCACATGTACAAACCCAGACTAGGCCCCGATTACAGTTTTTTGTACCCTAAAGGCAGGATGAGGATGAGGAGTAGGAGGAGCTAGGAACAGGAGGCAAACTGAAGCGCCCTGCAATCCTTGGCGGTGGAAGATGCACCCCAAAAATTTGAAAGGTGTATCTCACACGTACCGATATAGACAATGCCGCAATTTAATTTTTTTTACCCCAAAAGGGTGTAGATTGAATAGCGGAATAGAAAATATGATATAAAAAGGTGTATCTCACATGTACAAACCAAGACTAGGCCCCGATTACAATTTTTTGTACCCTAAAGGCAGGATGAGGAGTAGGAGGAGTTCGGAACAGGAGGCAAACTGAAGTGCCCTGCAATCCTCGGCGGTGGAAGATGCGCCCCAAAAATTTGAAAGGTGTATCTCACATGTACCGATACAGACTATGCCGCAATTTAATTTTTTTACCCCAAAAGGGTGTAGATTGAATAGCGGAATAGAAAATATGATATAAAAAGGTGTATCTCACACGTACAAACCCAGACTAGGCCCCGATTACAATTTTTTGTAAACTAAAGGCAGGATGAGGAAGAGGAGTAGGAGGAGTTCGGAACAGGAGGCAAACTGAAGCGCCCTGCAATCCTTGACGGTGGAAGATGCGCCCAAGAAATTTGAAAGGTGAATCTCACACGTATCCATACAGACTATGCCGCAATTTAATTTTTTTTACCCCAAAAGGGTGTAGATTGAATAGCGAAATAGAAAATATAATATAAAAAGGTGTATCTCACACGTACAAACCCAGACTAGGCCCGATTACAATTTTTTGTACCCTAAAGGCAGGATGAGGATGAGGAGTAGGAGGAGTTCGGAACAGGAGGCAAACTGAAGAGCCCTGCAATCCTCAGCGGTGGAAGATGCGCCCCAAAAATTTGAAAGGTGTATCTCACACGTACCGATACAGACTATGCCGCAATTTAATTTTTTTTTCCCTAAAAGGGTGTAGATTGAATAGCGGAATAGAAAATATGATATAAAAAGGTGTATCTCACACGTACAAACCCAAACTAGGCCCCGATTACAATTTTTCGTACCCTAAAGGCAGGATGAGGATGAGGAGTAGGAGGAGTTCGGAACAGGAGGCAAACTGAAGCGCCCTGCAATCCTCAGCGGTGGAAGATGCGCCCCAAAAATTTGAAAGGTGTATCTCACACGTACCGATACAGACTATGCCGCAATTAAATTTTTTTTTACCCTAAAAGGGTGTAGATTGAATGTCAAAAAAGAGAAATGCTAATTGGGGCGTATATTGGGACTTTGTAAATAGGGGTGCTTGATGTGGATATAGTATAAGAAAAAAAGAATGAATGTATAAAAGAATCAAAGAATTTTTATTAACAAAAGTATATATAAAATTGTATACTGATATGAACAGGATACAAACAACAATATCGTGTAATATTGTAATTAAAAACATAAGCAGTACATAGATATTTGGACATATATAATATAATTCACAAGTGATTTACAGTTCCTACATAGGGATAGTTGGCAAATACCAAAAAACTCATCCAAAAGGAGGTATCTATGCAGGATAGCCGTGAGACCCAGAATATCAACCCAACATGTTTCTCGGCCTTATAGCCGCTTCCTCAGGGGTACTTTTTCTATAGGGTATCACTTGGTAAATATGTCACACTAAGAATAAAGAAAAAAATGACAAAGAAGTAAATGTCTATATAAGAAAAATATTGCATAACACATAACAGATCATATGCGATTTTACACAGATCCATACAAAGTTGTGCCGTGTATTACATTTTGATAGTATTGAATCTAACTATATTAGAGTATCTATGTTATCGCACCTGTCTGGTAGACCACAAGGCAACAGTGGTAGAGGACCTGGACCACAAGGCGAGGGGAATTCCCCCGGGGGCGGGCACGGGAGCTCGAACCACAAAACCCAAAAGGCAATACTGCACTGAATACGTGTCACTATCTGAAAGTTTGAAAGACAAATAAACCATACATAGGTCTAGGTTAGATATATTGCATGAGAAGGTATGGTCACCCTCTAGTGGTGATCCACCTACAATGCATCTAAAAAGACTGGACCTATTTGTACATGTATAAAAAGGCTAAGCAAGATTGGGAGAAGAAGGACCCCTCAATGTTGCACCTAAAATAAATATATAGTATACAAATATCTTCTTACCCAATGGGTTCCAGATAGGACAAATGGACAGGGAGCGGGTGTACTAGATGTAATCGATCTAGGATCATATAGCCATTCAAAATCCACAATAGGATCCTTTGCTAGGATCGTATAGCCTTCAAAATCCACAATAGGATCCTTTGCACAAAACCTAGGAGGTATAGATAGCCGATTAAGGACAAGATCTCATTCCAAAGAGAAATTCCCTGGTTACCGATAGAGCAAAGTAAAATAAAAGGTATTACCTATGGTGGTACAAAAGATGGCGTCCCGTCCCTGCAAACTGCATGGGAGGAACGCCAAGGAACGTTATTTGTAGTGGTTCATGAGCTCCACCCAGGATGACGTAGAGGAAACTACGTCCCCACGTACATCCGGGCTGACGCCGGGAATGCGCATCGCTACTGCGCACGCGCATCCGCCGGACATTCACCTGCCAGGGGACGATCACGTCATGCGTCGCATGGAAGCGATGTCATATGACGCGACCGGAAGTGACGGCGTGTATCCGGCGTATAGCCCTCCCCTCCCAAAGGGGAGGTGGAAGGAGCACCTAGCGTCACGTGTCCGCCGTGGGGGAGGCACCCAAAGTGGTCCTCCTAAAGACAGGAAAGGGTCCGTACACTGCTGCATAGAAGGGACACCCAAGTGACATGGCGCGGGACATAGACCTAAAAAGAAAACAAGAGAACAAAATATAAGTAAATAAACATAACTCAATATACATAACACCTGCATTTTACTAAACAAAAATCAACAGGTTATAATCAATAAAGATATGTATAAGAGAGACTATATCAAGTAGACCCAAGAGGTGTATAAACAATTGGATCAAACATGAGGGGCAATCTCATGAAAAAGAACCCGGATATTGACTTGGTTTGCAATAACCAAGGAATCCAATTACCAGGGTGTAATGCAATATAAACATATTCCAAATATATATAGAGAGCATGGGTCTTAAAGATGAAGGACAGGGGTAGAGGAAAGAGCACTAATTGAAAACAGAGAACGTGGAAAGAAAAAAGGAAAGACTACAAGGGACCAAAACCACAAAGGAAAGAGAGAGGAAAAAAAAAAAAAAAAAATATATATAATTTTTTTTTTTTTTTTTTTCTTTCTTTTCCCTTTCCTTTCTTTCTTTTTTTCTTCCTTTTTTTTTTCTTTTTTCCTCTCTTTCCTTTTTTTTTTTTTTTTTTTTTTTTCAACCAACACTATGAAATCATAAAAAAGATTTATAGGAATGGGCCTCATTTAGTCCGGGGGGAGTGGTAGCACTGAGCCTTTCTATCCACAAAGCCTCCCTTTGCAAAATCCGTTGGTCCCAATTCCCGCCTCTAGGGTCTGGGGGGATAATCTCCAGAACCCTAAAGGAGACACATGTGTTATTAAATCTGTGATGTAACCCAATATGGCGGGTTACCGGCGTGAGAATTTTTCCACCGCCAGAATAGTACACATGTTCACCTATTCTCTGTCTGAGTTGTCTAAAGGTTTTGCCAACGTAAAATGCTGAACATTGGCATTGCATTAAATAGATCACTCCAGTTGTAGAGCAATCCGCATGACTCCTAAGTCTGTGGTTGTTACCGTTTGGCAAATAAGTGATAGGACCCTCCTCAATCCAAGGACAACGTGCACAGTTACCACATTGGTATGTACCATGCACAGTACTGGATTCAGGAGGGTTCTGCGTATAGTGGCTCTTCGTAAGCAAATCCCGAATGGAAGTTGCTCTTTTGAACACCACTTCCGGAAATTGTTTTACATATTTGGACAATGTGGCTTCCTCACTTAGGAGGTGCCAATGTCTTTGGATAAGGGCTCTCAATTGTAGGTGATTCTCTGAGTACTGGGTAATAAACCTTACAGTTTGATTAACATTAGTTTTATTTCTCCTTTGCAAAATGTCCTCTCTGTCCAGATCCTTGGCCCTGTTAAAGGCCTTTCTCAAGATAGTCCGAGAATATCCTCGTGCCAGTAATCGGGTTTGCAAACCTTTGGCTTCCCGAAAGAAGTCTTTGTCTAGCGAGCAATTTCTACGTATGCGCAGATATTGCGCATACGGAATGCTGTTTTTTAGGGCTATTGGATGAGCACTCGATGCATGTAACAGCATGTTACCGGCAGTTGGTTTCCGGTAAAGACATGTGGTCACATGGCCGTTAGTGTCTTTCCTAATCTCCACATCCAAGAACACTATGCATTCAGGGTGGAAATTATAGGTAAATTTAAGATTAAATGGGTTCGTATTGAACGAGGATAGCATTTCCTCTAGTTCAAACTTGGGACCTGTCCATATGAGAAACAAATCATCAATATAACGAAACCAATGTGTGACATATTGGAGTTTACAGGTCAGGGAGTCGTCAGAGAAAACGTATTGCTCCCACCTCCCCAGGAACAAGTTCGCATAGGAAGGTGCGCAACACGTTCCCATGGCGACTCCCTGCCTTTGAAGGTAAGTGGTGTCCATAAACGTAAAGAAATTATGTGTGAGGATAAACCTCAACAAAGACAGAATAAACGCATTGTGTGCTCGTGTGCGTTCACATGAATCTTGCAGAAAAGATTTGACCGACCGGATGCCCTCCTCGTGCGGTATACTTGAGTATAGTGCCTCAATATCAACCGCCACGAGGAGGGCATACGGGGGTGTCTGTATCCCCCTCGATGTGTCTTAGTAAATCAGGGGTGTCCTGAATAAACGAGGGCAAGGACTGGACAAAGGGACGCAGAAAGAAATCAACGTATTTACTGGCATTTTCTGACAGAGAGCCTATACCCGAGACAATCGGTCTCCCTGGAGGTCTGCTAGAGTTTTTGTGGACTTTCGGTAAGGTGTATAGTGTGGGAATACGAGGATGTTTAATCATAATAAAGTCAAAAATATCTTGATCAATAATGCCCAGCCACAAAACAGCATTCCGTATGCGCAATATCTGCGCATACGTAGAAATTGCTCGCTAGACAAAGACTTCTTTCGGGAAGCCAAAGGTTTGCAAACCCGATTACTGGCACGAGGATATTCTCGGACTATCTTGAGAAAGGCCTTTAACAGGGCCAAGGATCTGGACAGAGAGGACATTTTGCAAAGGAGAAATAAAACTAATGTTAATCAAACTGTAAGGTTTATTACCCAGTACTCAGAGAATCACCTACAATTGAGAGCCCTTATCCAAAGACATTGGCACCTCCTAAGTGAGGAAGCCACATTGTCCAAATATGTAAAACAATTTCCGGAAGTGGTGTTCAAAAGAGCAACTTCCATTCGGGATTTGCTTACGAAGAGCCACTATACGCAGAACCCTCCTGAATCCAGTACTGTGCATGGTACATACCAATGTGGTAACTGTGCACGTTGTCCTTGGATTGAGGAGGGTCCTATCACTTATTTGCCAAACGGTAACAACCACAGACTTAGGAGTCATGCGGATTGCTCTACAACTGGAGTGATCTATTTAATGCAATGCCAATGTTCAGCATTTTACGTTGGCAAAACCTTTAGACAACTCGGACAGAGAATAGGTGAACATGTGTACTATTCTGGCGGTGGAAAAATTCTCACGCCGGTAACCCGCCATATTGGGTTACATCACAGATTTAATAACACATGTGTCTCCTTTAGGGTTCTGGAGATTATCCCCCCAGACCCTAGAGGCGGGAATTGGGACCAACGGATTTTGCAAAGGGAGGCTTTGTGGATAGAAAGGCTCAGTGCTACCACTCCCCCCGGACTAAATGAGGCCCATTCCTATAAATCTTTTTTATGATTTCATAGTGTTGGTTGAAAAAAAAAAGGAAGAAAAAAAGAAAGAAAGGAAAGGGAAAAAAAAAAAAAAAAATGTATATATATATTTTTTTTTTTCCTCTCTCTTTCCTTTGTGGTTTTGGTCCCTTGTAGTCTTTCCTTTTTTCTTTCCACGTTCTCTGTTTTCAATTAGTGCTCTTTCCTCTACCCCTGTCCTTCATCTTTAAGACCCATGCTCTCTATATATATTTGGAATATGTTTATATTGCATTACACCCTGGTAATTGGATTCCTTGGTTATTGCAAACCAAGTCAATATCCGGGTTCTTTTTCATGAGATTGCCCCTCATGTTTGATCTAATTGTTTATACACCTCTTGGGTCTACTTGATATAGTCTCTCTTATACATATCTTTATTGATTATAACCTGTTGATTTTTGTTTAGTAAAATGCAGGTGTTATGTATATTGAGTTATGTTTATTTACTTATATTTTGTTCTCTTGTTTTCTTTTTAGGTCTATGTCCCGTGCCATGTCACTTGGGTGTCCCTTCTATGCAGCAGTGTACGGACCCTTTCCTGTCTTTAGGAGGACCACTTTGGGTGCCTCCCCCACGGCGGACACGTGACGCTAGGTGCTCCTTCCACCTCCCCTTTGGGAGGGGAGGGCTATACGCCGGATACACGCCGTCACTTCCGGTCGCGTCATATGACGTCGCTTCCATGCGACGCATGACGTGATCGTCCCCTGGCAGGTGAATGTCCGGCGGATGCGCGTGCGCAGTAGCGATGCGCATTCCCGGCGTCAGCCCGGATGTACGTGGGGACGTAGTTTCCTCTACGTCATCCTGGGTGGAGCTCATGAACCACTACAAATAACGTTCCTTGGCGTTCCTCCCATGCAGTTTGCAGGGACGGGACGCCATCTTTTGTACCACCATAGGTAATACCTTTTATTTTACTTTGCTCTATCGGTAACCAGGGAATTTCTCTTTGGAATGAGATCTTGTCCTTAATCGGCTATCTATACCTCCTAGGTTTTGTGCAAAGGATCCTATTGTGGATTTTGAAGGCTATACGATCCTAGCAAAGGATCCTATTGTGGATTTTGAATGGCTATATGATCCTAGATCGATTACATCTAGTACACCCGCTCCCTGTCCATTTGTCCTATCTGAAACCCATTGGGTAAGAAGATATTTGTATACTATATATTTATTTTAGGTGCAACATTGAGGGGTCCTTCTTCTCCCAATCTTGCTTAGCCTTTTTATACATGTACAAATAGGTCCAGTGTTTTTAGATGCATTGTAGGTGGATCACCACTAGAGGGTGACCATACCTTCTCATGCAATATATCTAACCTAGACCTATGTATGGTTTATTTGTCTTTCAAACTTTCAGATAGTGACACGTATTCAGTGCAGTATTGCCTTTTGGGTTTTGTGGTTCAAGCTCCCGTGCCCGCCCCCGGGGGAATTCCCCTCGCCTTGTGGTCCAGGTCCTCTACCACTGTTGCCTTGTGGTCTACCAGACAGGTGCGATAACATAGATACTCTAATATAGTTAGATTCAATACTATCAAAATGTAATACACGGCACAACTTTGTATGGATCTGTGTAAAATCGCATATGATCTGTTATGTGTTATGCAATATTTTTCTTATATAGACATTTACTTCTTTGTCATTTTTTTCTTTATTCTTAGTGTGACATATTTACCAAGTGATACCCTATAGAAAAAGTACCCCTGAGGAAGCGGCTATAAGGCCGAGAAACATGTTGGGTTGATATTCTGGGTCTCACGGCTATCCTGCATAGATACCTCCTTTTGGATGAGTTTTTTGGTATTTGCCAACTATCCCTATGTAGGAACTTTAAATCACTTGTGAATTATATTATATATGTCCAAATATCTATGTACTGCTTATGTTTTTAATTACAATATTACACGATATTGTTGTTTGTATCCTGTTCATATCAGTATACAATTTTATATATACTTTTGTTAATAAACATTCTTTGATTCTTTTATACATTCATTCTTTTTTTCTTATACTATATCCACATCAAGCACCCCTATTTACAAAGTCCCAATATACGCCCCAATTAGCATTTCTCTTTTTTGACATTCAGATGGGGACGTGGTGCTTATATATTTATAGGTTATTGGTATGAGCTTGTCTACCCCTTTGGTGTAGATTGAATAGCGGAATAGAAAATATGATATAAAAAGGTGTATCTCACACGTACAAACCCAGACTAGGCCCCGATTACAATTTTTTGTACCCTAAAGGCAGGATGAGCAAGAGGAGTACTAGGAGTTCGGAACAGGAGGCAAACTGAAGCGCCCTGCAATCCTCGACGGTGGAAGATGCGCCCCAAAAATTTGAAAGGTGTATCTCACACGTACCGATACAGACTAAGCCGCAATTTCATTTTTTTTACCCCAATAGGGTGTAGATTGAATAGCGGAATAGAAAATATGATATAAAAAGGTGTATCTCACATGTACAAACCCAGACTAGGCCCCGATTACAGTTTTTTGTACCCTAAAGGCAGGATGAGGATGAGGAGTAGGAGGAGTTCGGAACAGGAGGCAAACTGAAGTGCCCTGCAATTCCCGGCGGTGGAAGATGCGCCCCAAAAATTTAAAAGGTGTATCTCACACGTACCGATACAGACAATGCCGCAATTTAATTTTTTTTACCCCAAAAGGGTGTAGATTGAATAGCGGAATAGAAAATATGATATATAAAGGTGTATCTCACATGTACAAACCCAGACTAGGCCCCGATTACAATTTTTTGTACCCTAAAGGCAGGATGAGGAGTAGGAGGAGTTCGGAACAGGAGGCAAACTGAAGTGCCCTGCAATCCTCGGCGGTGGAAGATGTGCCCCAAAAATTTGAAAGGTGTATCTCACATGTACCGATACAGACTATGCCGCAATTTAATTTTTTTTACCCCAAAAGGGTGTAGATTGAATAGCGGAATAGAAAATATGATATAAAAAGGTGTATCTCACACGTACAAACCCAGACTAGGCCCCGATTACAATTTTTTGTACCCTAAAGGCAGGATGAGGAAGAGGAGTAGGAGGAGTTCGGAACAGGAGGCAAACTGAAGCGCCCTGCAATCCTTGACGGTGGAAGATGCGCCCAAAAAATTTGAAAGGTGAATCTCACACGTATCGATACAGACTATGCCGCAATTTAATGTTTTTTACCCCAAAAGGGTGTAGATTGAATAGCAGAATAGAAAATATGATATAAAAGGTGTATCTCACACGTACAAACCCAGACTAGGCCCCGATTACAATTTTTCGTACCCTAAAGGCAGGATGAGGATGAGGAGTAGGAGGAGTTCGGAACAGGAGGCAAACTGAAGCGCCCTGCAATCCTCGGTGGTGGAAGATGCGTCCCAAAAATTTGAAAGGTGTATCTCACACGTACCGATACAGACTATGCCGCAATTTAATTTTTTTTACCCCAAAAGGATGTAGATTGAATAGCGGAATAGAAAATTTGATATAAAAAGGTGTATCTCACACGTACAAACTCAGACTAGGCCCAGATTACAATTTTTTGTACCCTAAAGGCAGGATGAGAATGAGGAGTAGGAGGAGTTCGGAAAAGGAGGCAAACTGAAGCGCCCTGCAATCCTCGGCGGTATTCCAAGGCGGTCTCCCATCTATGTAATAACCAGGCCCGACCCTGCTTAGCTTACGAGATCAGACAAGATCAGGCACGTTCAGGGTGATGTGGCCGTAGGCAATCACTACTGCCACCCTAGACCCCTTTGATCTTGGCCAGGGCAAGATGGCACCTCAGGAGAAACAAAAAGAAGGCCAACGAATAAAGGAAAAGTCAAAAGTCTACAGCACCTGGTATTCCCAGGCGGTCTCCCATCCAGGTACTAACCAGGCCTGACCCTACTTACCTTCCGAGAACAGACGATATCGGGCGCGTTCAGGGTTATGTGGCCATAGGCGATCACCACTGCCACCCTCGACCCCTTTGAACTTTGCCATGGCAAGATGGCACCTCAGGAGAAACAAATAGATAGCCAACGAATAAAGGAAAAGCCAAAAGCCTACAGCACCTGGTGTTCCCAGGCGGACTCCCTTTGAGGTGCCCGACCCTGCTTAGCTTCCGAGATCAGACGAGATCGGGCACGTTCAGGGCAATGTGGCCGTAGGCGATCACCACTGCCACCCTCTACCCCTTTGAACTTGGCCATGGCAAGATGGCACTTCAGGAGAAACAAAAAGAAAGCCAACGAATAAAGGAAAAGTCAATGGCCTGAAAAAAGTTTTTTTTTTGGTCAAAATGACTCTATTTTGGTCTCCAAGTGTCCAAAAAACCTTTTTTAGTCACAATAACTGCATTTGGTCACCAAATGTCAGGACCCAGACTTGAACCTGGGACCTTCAGTCTGTTTGCCAATGACTCTTCTTGCTGATCCACCAAAAATGACAGAAATCTTTCCCTTAGTTAATAAACGCAATAACTTTTGCGTAAACCAATCAAAATACGCTTATTGTGATATTTTTTTACCAAACATAGGTAGCAGAAAACAAATTGGCCAAACATTTTAAAATATGTTGATTTTTACATTTTTGGGGGGGAATTTCATATAAAAAAATGTTAAAAATATTGTTATTTTTTCAAAATAATCGCTCTTTTTTTGTTTATAGTGCAAAAAGTAAAAATTGCACAGGTGATCAAATACCACCAAAAGAAAGCTCTGTTTGTGGGGAAAAAAAGGATGTAAATTTAGTTTGGGTACAGCGTCGCACATCCACGCAATTGTCAGTTAAATTCACACAGCGCCGAATCGCAAAAAGTGGCCTGGACGTAAGACAGCAAAATCCTCCAGTGGTAAAAAGGTTAAGGCTCTAAAAGACAAAAATACAGTCAATTTGACTAAAGTTTTTTTCAGATCTTTGCTGACCAAATGCAGTTATTTTGACTAAAAATAGTTTTTAGACACTTGGAGACCAAAATAGAGTCATTTTGACCAAAATTTTTTTAAGGCCGTTGGAGACCAAATGCAATTATCTTGTCTAAAACTGGCTTTTTAAGACTCTAAAAGACAAAAATACAGTCAATTTGACTAAAAATCTTTTTCAGACCTTTGGTGACCCAATGCAGTTATTTTGACTAAAAAAGGCTTTTTAGACACTTGGAGACCAAAATAGAGTCATTTTGACCAAAATTTTTTTTCAGGCCATTGGAGCCCAAATGGCCGGTTTTAGACAAATCTTGTCTAAACCCGGCTTTTTAAGGCTCTAGAAGACAAAAATACAGTTATTTTGACAAAAAAATTTCAGACCTTTGGTGACCAAATGCAGTTATTGTGACTAAAATAGGCTTTTTAAACACTTGGAGACCAAAATACAGTCATTTTGACCAAAGAAATCTTTTCAGGCCATTGGAGCCCAAAATGGCCGGTTTTAGACAAATCTTGTCTAAAACCGGCTTTTTAAGGCTCTAAAAGACAAAAATACATTCATTTTGACTAATTTTTTTTTTCAGACCTTTGGTGACCAAATGCAGTTATTTATACTAAAAAAGGCTTTTTAGACAATTGGATACCAAAATAGAGTAATTTTGATCAAAAAAGATTTTTCAGGCTATTGGAGCCCAAATGTCTAAAATCTTGTCTAAAACCAGCTTTTAAGGCTCTAAAAGACAAAAATACAGTCAACTTGACAAAAAATTTTTTTCAGATCTTTGGTGACCAAATGCAGTTATTTTGACTAAAAAAGGCTTTTTAGACACTTGGAGAGTCATTTTGACCCAAAAAGTTTACTAACCAGGCCCGACCCTGCTTAGCGTCAGAGATCAGACGATATCATGCGCGTTCAGGGTGATGTGGCCCGTAGGCAATCACCACTGCCACCCTCGACCCCTTTGAACTTGGCCATGGCAAGATGGCACCTCAGGAGAAACAAAAAGAAAGAAAACGAATAAAGGAAAAGCCAAAAGCCTACAGCACCTGATATTCCCAGGCGGTCTCCCATCCAGGTACTAACCAGGCCCGACCCTGCTTAGCATCTGAGATCAGACGAGATCGTGCGCGTTCAGGGTGATGTGGCCGTAGGCGATCACCACTGCCACCCTCGACCCCTTTGAACTTGGCCATGGCAAGATGGCTCCTCAGGAGAAACAAAAAGAAAGCCAACGAATAAAGGAAAAGCCAAAAGCCTACAGCACCTGGTATTCCTAGGCGGTCTCCCATGCAGATACTAACCAGGCCCGACCCTGCTTAGCTTCCGAGATCAGACGAGATTGTGCGCGTTGAGGGTTATCTGACCGTAGGCGATCACCACTGCCACCCTCGACCCCTTTGAACTTGGCCATGGCAAGATGGCACCTCAGGAGAAACAAAAAGAAAGCCAACGAATAAAGGAAAAGCCAAAAGCCTACAGCACCTGATATTCCCAGGCGGTCTCCCATCCAGGTTCTAAACAGGCCCGACCCTGTGTAGCCTCCGAGATCACACGAGATCAGGCATGTTCAGGGTGATGTGGCGGTAGGCGATCAACACTGCCACCCTCGACCCCTACTAACCAGGCCCGACCCTGCTTAGCTTTTAAAATCAGACGAGATTGAGCGCGTTCAAGGTGATGTGGCCGTAGGCGTTCACCACTGCCACCCTCGACCCCTTTGAACTTGGCCTTGGCAAGATGGCTCCTCAGGAGAAACAAAAAGAAAGCCAACAAATAAAGGAAAAGCCAAAAGCCTACAACAGCTGATATTCCCAGGCGGTCTCCCATCCAGGTACTAAACAGGCCCGACCCTGCTTAGCTTCCGAGATCAGACAAGATCATGTGCGTTGAGGGTTATGTGATCGTAGGTTATCACCGCTACCACCCTCACCACCTAATATTCCCAGGTGGTCTCCAATCCAGGTACTAAACAGGGCCGACCCTGTGTAGCTTCCAAGATCAGACATTCCTAGGTATTCCTAGGCGGTCTCCCATCCAGATACTAACCAGGCCCAACCCTGCTTAGCTTTCAAGATCAGACTAAACAGGCCCGACCCTGTGTAGCTTCCGAGATCAGGCGAGATCAGGCGAGATCAGGCGAGATCAGGCGAGATCAGGCGAGATCAGGCGAGATCAGGCGAGATCAGGCGAGATCAGGTATTCCCAGGTATTCCCAGGCGGTCTCCCATCCAGATAC
This sequence comes from Pelophylax lessonae, assembly GCF_965119305.1. NCBI lineage: Eukaryota > Metazoa > Chordata > Amphibia > Anura > Ranidae > Pelophylax > Pelophylax lessonae. The sequence goes on from NC_138778.1 coordinate 83,172,236, forward strand.
TAAGCAGGCCTGACCCTGCTTAGCTTCCGAGATCAGACGAGATCGTGCGCGTTGAGGGTTATGTGACCGTAGGCGATCACCACTGCCACCCTCAACCCCTTTGAAATTGGCCATGGCCAGATGGCACCTCAGGAGAAACAAAAAGAAAGCCAAGGAATAAAGGAAAAGCCAAAAGCCTACAGCACCTGGTATTCCCAGGCGGTCTCCCATCCAGGTACTAACCAGGCCCGACCCTGCTTATCATCCGAGATCAGACGAGATTGTGTGCGTTGAGGGTAATGTGGCCGTAGGCGATCACCACTGCCACCCTCGACCCCTTTGAACTTGGCCATGGCAAAATGGCACCTCAGGAGAAACAAAAAGAAAGCCAACAAATAAAGGAAAAGCCAAAAGCCTACAGCACCTGATATTCCCAGGCGGTCTCCCATCCAGGTACTAACCAGGCCCGACCCTGCTTAGCTTCCAAGATCAGACGAGATCGGACATGTTCAGGGTGATGTGGCCATAGGCGATCAACACTGCCACCCTCGACCCCTTTGAACTTGGCCATGGCAAGATGGCACCTCTGGAGAAACAAAAAGAAAGCCAACGAATAAAAGAAAAGCCAAAAGCCTACAGCACCTGGTATTCCCAGGCGGTGTCCCATCCAGGTACTAACCAGGCCCGACCCTGCTTAGCGTCAGAGATCAGACGATATCATGCGTGTTAAGGGTGATGTGGCCGTAGGCGTTCACCACTGCCACCCTCGACCCCTTTGAACTTGGCCATGGCAAGATGGCACCTCAGGAGAAACAGAAAGAAAGAAAACGAATAAAGGAAAAGCCAAAAGCCTACAGCACCTGATATTCCCAGGCGGTCTCCCATCCAGGTACTAACCAGGCCCGACCCTGCTTAGCTTTCGAGTTCAGACGAGATTGAGCGCGTTCAAGGTAATGTGGCCGTAGGCGATCACCAATGCCATCCTCGACCCCTTTGAACTTGGCCTTGGCCCGTGAATACGCCCCCCAGTATATAAGATAGCCCCCGCCAAATTCCTAGCATTCTTATACGGGACATGAAAGAGTGTGGAATGCTGTTCTGTTACTTCTGTTACAAAGTGTTACAAAGTGTTACAAAGTGTCATTTAGCATTTATTAGTGTGAGGAAAGGGATATCTAGTGTAGTTAGAGTGCTCTTTTACACTTTAGTTAGCTTTAATTTATTCAGTTTCTGTAGGGAAAGTGTTAAGTGTAAGGGGACCGTAGTGTAGTGTAGGGTTAACTGACAGTGACTGCTATGGCAGGGTGACAAAACCCTTCCATAGCAGGGTGACCGCTATAGAGAAAAGCTAGTTTCTCTCAAGTCACTTTCGCTTCTGTGATATGGCTTCGCCGCCAGCATTATTTTTGGCTGCAGGCGTTGCTAGTGATTTTTTGAGCACATGTTTGGAGTCAGACATGACATCTGAACATGTGTATAGGGGGTATATATACACAACCATGTCTGTACCTATACACCTAGACATATATAGGTGTGATAGTATAGCAGAAATATATGCTTGTCCTAATGAAATCATTTACACTAATATATTTCTGCTACTATCACACCTATATATGGCTTGGTGTGTATATACATATAAGTATGTGTGTATATACACCACTATACGCAAGTTCAGATGTTTTGCCTGCCTCCAAAGAACCCCAAAAAATGCCCAAAAAAACGCTAGCTTAAAAAAAAACGCCCAGGTGTGTTGTTGCTGGCATTTTTTGGGGGTTTTTGGAATCAGGCAAAACATCTGAACTTGTGCACAGTACCACTATACACAAGTTCAGATGTTTTTCCTGACTCTAAAGAACCCAAAAAAATGCCTGCTATTAAACCAGCAAGGTGCTGTGAAAAGCGAGAAGCCATATTCCAGATCTATAATTGCACTAATACAAACAACCTTTTTTTTATGGTTCTGGACATGCTACAGAGCTGAAACTTCATAGGAACACTTTTTAGACCCCCCCCCCCCCGATACTAAATCCAAAGTCAAAATCAAAAAATCTCATTTTTTTAAAAATTTTTTCAATAATTGGCTTTTTTATCAAAAATTACAATTTTTAAGAACTTTATTGTGTGATTTTGTGTCTGGGGGTCTAAAAGGTGTACCTGTGAAGTTTCAGCTCTGTAGCATGTCCAGAACCAGAAAAAAAAAAAAGATCATATAAGTGTAAAAAGGAGGGTCTCACCATCCCTGTTCTACTGAAAAATTATCTTTTTTTTCTGGTTCTGGACATGCTACAGAGCTGAAACTTCACATGTACAGTTTTTAGACCCACCAAATACTAAATCCAAAGTCAAAATCAAAAAATCTCTTTTTTTTTTTTTTCAATAATTGGCTTTTATATCAAAAATGACAATTTTTAAGAACTTTTTTTCTGTGATTAATAGTTAATGGGGCATGACCCAGAACCCTAGGTACTTTTAGGGGCATTTATTGGGTTTTAGGGCTTAAAAATTGTGTTTTTTGATTACCGAAGTTCAGGTCCCATTGATTTCAATGGGGTTCTGAAATCCGGGCCGAACTTTCGGGAAGTTCAGATGTTCTGGCCGAACAGAACTTTTCAAAAGTTCGATCATTCCTAGTACTAACCAGGCCCGACCCTGCATAGCTTCCGAGATCAGACGAGATTGAGCGCGTTCAAGGTGATGTGGCCGTAGGCGATCACCACTGTCACCACTGCCACCACTGCCACCACTGCCACCCGACCCCTTTGAACTAGGCCTTGGCAAGATGGCTCTTTAGGAGAAACAAGGAGAAAGCCAACGAATAAAGGAAAAGCCAAAAGCCTACATCACCTGATATTCCCAGGCAGTCTCCCATCCAGGTAATAACCAGGCCCGACCCTGCTTAGCTTCCGAGATCAGACGAGATCAGGCGTGTTCAGGTTGATGTGGCCGTAGGCGATCAACACTGCCACCCTTGACCCCTTTGAACTTGGCCATGGCAAGATGGCACCTCAGGAGAAACAAAAAGAAAGCCAACGAATAAAGGAAAAGCCTACAGCACCTGGTATTCCCAGGCGGTCTCCCAACCAGGTACTAACCAGGCCCAACCCTGCTTAGCTTCCGAGATCAGACGATATTGAGCGCATTCAAGGTGATGTGGCCGTAGGCGATCACCACTGCCACCCTCGACCCCTTTGAACTTGGCCATGGCAAGATGGCTCCTCAGGAGAAACAAAAAGAAAGCCAACGAATAAAGGAAAAGCCAACAGCACCTGATATTCCCAGGCGGTCTCCCATCCAGGTACTAGCCAGGCCCCACCCTGCTTAGCTTCCGAGATCAGACAAGATCGGGTGTGTTCAGGGTGAGGTGGCCGTAGGCGATCAACACTGCCACCCTCGACCCCTTTGAACTTAGCCATGGCAAGATGGCACCTCAGGAGAAACAAAAAGAAAGCCAACGAATAAAGGAAAAGCCAAAAGCCTACAGCACCTGGTATTCCCAGGCGGTCTCCCATCCAGGTACTAACCAGGCCCGACCCTGCTTAGCGTCCGAGATCAGAGGAGATTGTGCGCGTTCAGGGTGATGTGGCCGTAGGCGATCACCACTGCCACCCTCGACCCCTTTGAACTTGGCCATGGCAAGATGGCTCCTTAGGAGAAACAAAAAGAAAGCCAACGAATAAAGGAAAAGCCAAAAGCCTAAAGCACCTGTATTCCCAGGCGGTCTCCCATCCAGGTACTAATCAGGCCTGACCCTGCTTAGCATCCGAGATCAGATGAGATCGTGCACGTTCAGGGTGATGTGGCCGTAGGCGATCACCACTGTCACCCTCGACCCCTTTGAACTTGGCCATGGCAAGATGGCACCTCAGGAGAAACAAAGAGAAAGCCAACGAATAAAGGAAAAGCCAAAAGCCTAAAGCACCTGGTATTCCCAGGCGGTCTCCCATCCAGGTACTAACCAGGCCCGATCCTGTTCAGCTTCCGAGATCAGACGACATCGGGCGTGTTCAGGGTGATGTGGCCGTAGATGATCACCACTGCCACCCTCGACCCCTTTGAACTTGGCCATGGCAAGATGGCACCTCAGGAGAAACAAAGAGAAAGCCAAAAGCCTAAAGCACCTGGTAGTCCCAGGCAGTCTCCTATCCAGGTTCTAACCAGGCCCGACCCTGCTGAGCATCCAAGATCAGACGAGATCGTGCGCATTCAGGGTTACGTGGCCGTAGGCGATCACTACTGTCACCCTCGACCCCTTTGAACTTGGCCATGGCAAGATGGCACCTCAGGAGAAACAAAAAGAAAGCCAACGAATAAAGGAAATGCCAACAGCACCTGATATTCCCAGGCGGTCTCCCATCCAGGTACTAGCCAGGCCCGACCCTGCTTAGCTTCCGAGACCAGACGAGATCGGGTGTGTTCAGGGTGAGGTGGCCGTAGGCGATCAACGCTGCCACCCTCGACTCCTTTGAACTAGGCCTTGGCAAGATGGCACCTCAGGAGAAACAAAAAGAAAGCCAACGAATAAAGGAAAAGCCAAAAGCCTACAGCACCTGGTATTCCCAGGCGGTGTCCCATCCAGGTTCTAACCAGGCCCAACCCTGCTTAGCTTCCGAAATCAGACGAGATTGGGCGCTTTCAGGGTGCTGTGGCCGTAGGTGATCACGACTGCCACCCTAGACCCCTTTGAACTTTGCCATGGCAAGATGGCACCTCAGGCAAAACAAAAAGAAAGCCAACGAATAATGGAAAAGCCAAAAGCCTACAGCACCTGGTATTCCCAGGCGGTCTCCCATCCAGGTTCTAACCAGGACCGACCCTGCTTAGCTTCTGAGATCAGAGGAGATTGGGCACGTTCAGGGTTATGTGGCCGTAGGTGATCACCACTGCCACCCTCGACCCCTTTGAACTTGGCCATGGCAAGATGGCACCTCAGGAGAAACAAAAAGAAAGCCAACGAATAAAGGAAAGGCCAAAAGCCTACAGCACCTGGTATTCCCAGGCGGTTTCCCATCCAGGTTCTAACCAGGCCCGACCCTGCTTAGCTTCTGAGATCAGACGAGATTGTGTGCGTTCAGGGTGATGTGGCCGTAGGCGATCACCACTGCCACCCTCGACCCCTTTGAACTTGGCCATGGCAAGATGGCTCCTTAGGAGAAACAAAAAGAAAGCCAACGAATAAAGGAAAAGCCAAAAGCCTAAAGCACCTGTATTCCCAGGCGGTCTCCCATCCAGGTACTAATCAGGCCTGACCCTGCTTAGCATCCGAGATCAGATGAGATCGTGCACGTTCAGGGTGATGTGGCCGTAGGCGATCACCACTGTCACCCTCGACCCCTTTGAACTTGGCCATGGCAAGATGGCACCTCAGGAGAAACAAAGAGAAAGCCAACGAATAAAGGAAAAGCCAAAAGCCTAAAGCACCTGGTATTCCCAGGCGGTCTCCCATCCAGGTACTAACCAGGCCCGATCCTGTTCAGCTTCCGAGATCAGACGACATCGGGCGTGTTCAGGGTGATGTGGCCGTAGATGATCACCACTGCCACCCTCGACCCCTTTGAACTTGGCCATGGCAAGATGGCACCTCAGGAGAAACAAAGAGAAAGCCAAAAGCCTAAAGCACCTGGTAGTCCCAGGCAGTCCCAGGCAGTCCCAGGCAGTCTCCCATCCAGGTTCTAACCAGGTTCTAACCAGGCCCGACCCTGCTGAGCATCCAAGATCAGACGAGATCGTGCGCATTCAGGGTTACGTGGCCGTAGGCGATCACTACTGTCACCCTCGACCCCTTTGAACTTGGCCATGGCAAGATGGCACCTCAGGAGAAACAAAAAGAAAGCCAACGAATAAAGGAAATGCCAACAGCACCTGATATTCCCAGGCGGTCTCCCATCCAGGTACTAGCCAGGCCCGACCCTGCTTAGCTTCCGAGACCAGACGAGATCGGGTGTGTTCAGGGTGAGGTGGCCGTAGGCGATCAACGCTGCCACCCTCGACTCCTTTGAACTAGGCCTTGGCAAGATGGCACCTCAGGAGAAACAAAAAGAAAGCCAACGAATAAAGGAAAAGCCAAAAGCCTACAGCACCTGGTATTCCCAGGCGGTGTCCCATCCAGGTTCTAACCAGGCCCAACCCTGCTTAGCTTCCGAAATCAGACGAGATTGGGCGCTTTCAGGGTGCTGTGGCCGTAGGTGATCACGACTGCCACCCTAGACCCCTTTGAACTTTGCCATGGCAAGATGGCACCTCAGGCAAAACAAAAAGAAAGCCAACGAATAATGGAAAAGCCAAAAGCCTACAGCACCTGGTATTCCCAGGCGGTCTCCCATCCAGGTTCTAACCAGGACCGACCCTGCTTAGCTTCTGAGATCAGAGGAGATTGGGCACGTTCAGGGTTATGTGGCCGTAGGTGATCACCACTGCCACCCTCGACCCCTTTGAACTTGGCCATGGCAAGATGGCACCTCAGGAGAAACAAAAAGAAAGCCAACGAATAAAGGAAAGGCCAAAAGCCTACAGCACCTGGTATTCCCAGGCGGTTTCCCATCCAGGTTCTAACCAGGCCCGACCCTGCTTAGCTTCTGAGATCAGACGAGATTGTGTGCGTTCAGGGTTATGTGGCCGTAGGTGATCACCACTGCCACCCTCGACCCCTTTGAACTTGGCCATGGCAAGATGGCACCTCAGGAGAAACAAAAAGAAAGCCAACGAATAAAGGAAAGGCCAAAAGCCTACAGCACCTGGTATTCCCAGGCGGTTTCCCATCCAGGTTCTAACCAGGCCCGACCCTGCTTAGCTTCTGAGATCAGACGAGATTGTGTGCGTTCAGGGTTATGTGGCCGTAGGCGATCACCACTGCCACCCTCGACCCCTTTGAACTTGGCTATGGCAAGATGGCTCCTCAGGAGAAACAAAAAGAAAGCCAACGAATAAAGGAAAAGCCAAAAGCTTACAGCACCTGGTATTCCCAGGCAGTCTCCCATCCTAGCTACTAACCAGGCCCGACCCTGCTTAGCGTCAGAGATCAGACGATATCATGCGCGTTCAGGGTGATGTGGCCGTAGGCGATCACCACTGCCACCCTCGACCCCTTTGAACTTGGCCATGGCAAGATGGCACCTCAGGCAAAACAAAAAGAAAGCCAACAAATAAAGGAAAAGCCAAAAGCCTACAGCACCTGGTATTCCCAGGCGGTCTCCCATCTAGGTAATAACCAGGCCCGACCCTGCTTAGCTTCCGAGAGCAGATGAGATCGGGGGCGTTCAGGGTTATGCGGCCATAGGCGATCACCACTGCCACCCTCGACCCCTTTGAACTTGGCCATGGCAAGATGGCACCTCAGGAGAAACAAAAAGAAAGCCAACGAATAAAGGAAAAGCCAAAAGCCTACAGCACCTGGTATTCCCAGGCGGTCTCCCATCCAGGTACTAATCAGGCCCGACCCTACTTAGCTTCCGAGAACAGATGAGATCGGGTGCGTTCAGGGTGATGTGGCCGTAGGCGATCACCACTGCCACCCTCGACCCCTTTGAACTTGGCCATGGCAAGATGGCACCTCGGGAGAAACAAAAAGAAAGCCAACGAATAAAGGAAAAGCCAAAATCCTACAGCACCTGGTATTCCCAGGCGGTCTCCCATCCAGGTACTAACCAGGCCTGACCCTGCTTAGCTTCCAAGATCAGATAAGATCGGGTGCGTTCAGGGTTATGTGGCCATAGGCAATCACCACTGCCACCCTCGACCCCTTTGAACTTGGCCATATCAAGATGGCACCTCAGGAGAAACAAAAAGAAAGCCAATGGATAAAGGAAAAGCCAAAAGCCTACAGCACCTGGTGTTCCCTGGCGGTCTCCCTTTGAGGTGCCCGACCCTGCTTAACTTCCGAGATTAGAAGAGATTTGGCGCATTGAGGGTGATGTGGCTGTAGGCGATCACCACTGCCACCCTCTACCCCTTTGAACTTTGCCATGACAAGATGGCACCTCAGGAGAAACAAAAAGAAAGCCAACGAATAAAGGAAAAGCCAATGGCCTGAAAAAAGTATTTTTTTGGTCAAAATGACTCTATTTTGGTCTCCAAGTGTCTAAAAATCCTGAAAGAAGGTTTGGATGATAGACAGGGAGGTACCAATGGCTAACCAACATCACCACATCCCCAATATATATGAATGCAAAAAAAAAAAAAAAGTAAGAGGAATTCAAGACCCAATTTAAAACGATTCTGTTAAATGCTCTACATGCTCATGTTATTGACCAGGAAACGTACGATTTCTTCAATGTTAGATGGCCAATCCTGCCAACATTTTATTCCTTGCCGAAGGTTCATAAATCTTTGGAAAAACCCCCCGGTCGCCCTATTGTCTCGGGGATGAGCTCAATTACGGAACCCGCCAGCCAATTTGTTGATGACCAACTCCGACCTCATGTTACACGCCTCCCATCTTATTTAAAAGATACATTAGAGCTGTTGAGGGTGGTTGAGGGACTAACGGTACCAGCAGGTTCCCTATTAGTAACTCTGGATATAGAAGCGCTATATTCAAGTATCCCCCATGACCGAGGCATAGAGGTCATTACAACTTTTCTTAGGGAACAAACCCACAAAAAATGGCCTATGGCGGAGTTCACCCTGCAATTATTGGGCCACATTCTGAAATCCAATGTTTTTACCTTTGCGGGCACCACATTCCTCCAGGTACAGGGGGTGGCGATGGGGATCTCTTGTGCCCCATCGTACGCCAACCTGTACCTGGGGGGATGGGAGAGGGAACTGTTCGCCGACGATGGAGCCTCGATATATCTGCGCCACCTAGTGTTGTGGCGCAGATATATTGACGATGTCATCGCCGTATGGACAGGTTCACTAGGAGAACTTTCTGAATTTATTAAATATATTTCAGTCAACAATTTCAACTTAAAGTTCACCTACCAGGCTGATCCTTTCCAAGTGCCATTCCTGGACACGATGGTATTTTTGGATTCTGACGGGAGTTTACATACTTCCCTGTATCGTAAAAGTACGTCAGGGAATACGATTCTACATTTTTCAAGTGCCCATCCACGCCCTCTTGTCTCATGTATCCCATATTCCCAATATCTTAGGATACGACGAAACTGCACTCTAGATGCAGACTATATATGGGAAGCTAAAGCCCTACAGTTGAGACTGCTCAAACGGGGTTACACCAAAAACATTCTAAAAAAAGCATACAATAGGGCTAATAGTCAGCAAAGGGATGGTTTGATTTTTGGACCTCGAAAACAGGCAACAACCAATCACTTCCTCACAGATGATGCCATTATCTCAAAATATGTGAAACCCTCCCCTGAGGTAGTTTACCATAAAGCAGGATCCCTAAGGGATAAATTAGTGCATAGTCACTACACAGGTCCAAACGGAGGCGGAGACTGGGGCAACGGGTGGGTTTGGAACTTACCGATGCGGTAACTGTGATGAGTGCCCCTGGGTGAGAGAAGGCTATTTGCTACCTCTCCCCCGGGGTGGTACACTAAAACCTAGGTTCTATGCCACGTGTCTTACGGAAGGGGTCGTGTATCTTGCTACATGTGTATGTGGGGCCTTTTATGTCGGCAAGACGAAAAGGCCCTTTGCCCGGCGCATACACGACCACCTTTATTACATCGACACGGGCCTCATGTACACCCCCATATGTAAGCACGTTGGCATACAACATAAATTTGACCCCTACACATTACAGTTTTCGGTGTTAGAAGTAACAAGATCTAATCCGCGGGGTGGAAATCTAGACAATAACACACTTAAAAACGAGGCCAAGTGGATTTATAGGCTTCAGGCCACGAAACCCCCTGGCCTTAATATTGCGATTTCATATAAACCTTTCCTGGAGTAATACGGGCATGAGAAGTTTTTTCTCTTCTTTTTGCAAAAAAATTTCCTATTCAGTTTTTTCCCGATCCTCCATTTCCCTATTCTCTTCCCTTCCCCTTCTCCCCCCTTTTATTATCCTACTAGCTAAAGGAATTCTCATTGTGATCCCACTGCATTTTGCATTGGGAAATATTGCTTGATGTTATATGTGCTTCCAAACACCATAGCATAGTCCCTTCCTAGGGACTAAGCTTTTGGTGTTTGATTTATATTTGTTATGATCGTTAAGTTTCTATATGTAATAGGACCCTTTATGTGCATTTTGGTCGTGATGTATCTCTTGGGGCTCACTGGTACTTGATATGCCCTTTGGCCCTTGGCCGATGCTCGGGCGCCAAGCCGGGAGTATATGGGGGGTGGTCAGCGGCTTGGTCCGCCCCGCCTCCCTGAGCTCCTGCGTCCGCCCATCATGGGCGGATGTTTTGATGGGGTGACGGGCATATCGCACTACGCGTGGTGTGCCCCCGCCCGATCACTAGATGGTGCCCGCACCGGAGGTGACATATAGAGGCCGGTTATGGCCGCGTCACTTCCGGTGGGACCGGACTATTTAAAGACCGACGATGGCGCAGCGGAAACAGGTCACGACTACCTGACGCTGCAGCGTGGTGGATGCACAGACAGGCTCCTTTGCCTGAAGTAAGTATTCCTCTTCATATGGACTTCTGCTGCTTCGGGATCTTTACTATTTATGGTATATGCTCAAACCTTGGAAACTTCTCCACTTACCTCTCTCTCTATGGGCTTTCTCCAATATCACACTGCATGTTTATCCATTTGACCTGCAACCATTGGGCCGTTCTCGGCCTATGTACACTTACCTGACATCTTGCATCATTTCACTCTAGTATATCGCTTCTATGAAGTTTATTTCACTGGAACTTTACTGGGACGTTCTTATGTCATTGGCATGACACCATTCCCTCTTCCTCTCTTTCTGGTTCTGTTACTTTGGGTTGTCCTTTTCACTAGTCTTGCAGATGGTGCACCCAGACTCTCTTTGGGTTTTTCTTAACCACAGCACATTTTCTGACCACACCATTTAACTCACTTTCTAGGGAGATTGTTTGCTATGACCGGTCTTTTCACTGGCCATATCAACTTTCACCCTTCACCTTTCTGGGCACATATACGGTTATCTGAATGACCATTACCTTCTCTAATGAGTAACTACTTAATTTAGCTACTACATTTCTTTTTCCCCCTCCTTGCAGAGGCCGGGATATTTTTATTGACTAATATCAGGACCGGATACATCTGCCAATTGTTTCTGTCTCGGCCCGGTCCAGTATCGGCTGGCCTGTTTAGGCATTCTTTGCCTGGTATCCCCCAGAGATCCCGAGGATGGTCCAGTACCTCTTGGGCATACATGACCAACAATGCAATATAGTTGAAAGTTTGTTTCCAACATCTATATGTTGGTAAGTGTCAAGCGCTTTAATATGTCTATATGTTGATATGAATATGATCTAGCTTTTTGATATGTGCGCTATGCTCGCAAATTAATATTTTTCCCTTTTCTGTCAATGTATAGAATTGTTATAAGAGGTGAAAAACCATGTGGTCCCTGACGAAGCCATTGAATTGGCGAAACATGTAGGACCCCACTGACCCTGTATACCTCCCCATTTCGCAAAAGATACGTTATCTGTGATGTTGTATTGTATATGGATCAATTTTCATGCTGTACCTGTTTTGTATATTTTTAATGTTCAATGAAATAAAAACCTTTTAAATACAAGTGGTTTTTGATCTGTCTGTGCTAACATCATTCACCTTCAAAGTCCCACATCTGGGTGGCTCACTGACTGCTTAGTCAGTTTAGTGAACATGTCTAAAAATCCTTTTTTAGTCACAATATCTGCATTTGGTCACCAAATGTCAGGACCCGGACTTGAACCTGGGAACTCCAGTGTGTCTGCCAATGACTAGTCTTGCTGAGCCACCTGGAATGCTGGACAGCTCCTTAGACAAATCCTTGAATGATTCTGCTGTGAATCTTTATTACCTTGAACCTTGAACCCTTTGCTCCTCCCATGAACTTCCTGTTATAAGCCATGTCTTTGTACTTCCTGGTTGCCAAAATATTGTGCCTTCAACAGCCGATATCTCGCTTGTCTCTCCTGCTGCCGTCCGTATCTTTGCTATCATCCGTTATCGACACTTGGCTTGTTCCTCGACTACGCTTTTGCCTAATCCCGACCTGCAACTACTTGTTACCGACCTTTGGCTATTCCTAGACTATGCTTCTGCTTGATCCTGACTTGCTATATCTGCTACTGGACCCTGGCTTGCTCACCTCCTGGTGGGGCGATCCTGAGGACCGACCGCGACCTGATACTAACACGCAGCAAAATCCATCTCCACCATCAGGAGCGCTGGTGAACACCGGTTAGTACTAATGCCCCATACACACGTGCAGATTATCTGCAGACTTTTGTCTGCAGACTTACCAAAACCATATAATATGAGGTCAAACCTAAACACTTTCAATTTGTATGCAATCCGGCAGGCCCTTGCACTACATAGAATAGGTAAGTCTGCAGACAAAAGTCTGCAGATAATCTGCACGTGTGTATGGGGCATTAGATTCCGCACCTCAGGTGAGCCTGCGTCATCTGCCAGTGTGACCTGCCTGTGTTCCTATCCAGCTGGTTCCTGTGTAAGCTGCTATAGCTATTGGTCTTCGAGCCTGACTCCAGATCGTGACAGAATATTCTGGTCCAAAACATGGAGGCCGTTGTAGCAGCTGCTGTGGCTCCTTTCAGGGTACAAATCTCTGAGTTGCAGGCATTTGGTACTACCTACCAGGAAAAGTTTGCTGAGTTACAAACTGAAGTGAAAGGGCTACAAGAGGACATCCTTGATCTGCACAGACAGTTGCGGGACATGCGTTCTCGAGATGCTGTTGCGGTTGATACTAGCACACGAATGCCCCTCCCACTCAAGTTTAATGGTGACCATCACAATTGCAGAGGTTTTCTTAATGTCGTATATACTTTGAAATGCAACCTGCTGCATTTACTTCTGACAGGAAAAAGGTGCTGTTTATCATCAACCTCCTGACTGAGGAAGCCTTAGCCTGGGCCTCCCCTTATGTGGAGAAAGATGATGTCATCCTGGATAATTTCAATAATTTTGTGGATGCCATGAATCAAATTTTTGATGATCCTAACCGCTGCGCTACTGCTGAGGCAAAATTGCACAATTTACGGCAGGGGAGGCGCTCTGTTGCAGAGTACACAACTGAATTCAGACGTTGGATTTCAGATACCAATTGGAATCCAGCAGCGCAAAAGAGTCAGTTTCGTCAAGGACTCTCTGAACAAGTAAAAGATGAGCTTTGCCCGAGTAGAAAGCCCTGATGACCTTGAGGCCTTTATTAAATTATGTATTTGAATTGATCAAAGACTTACTGAAAGGAGAAAAGAGAGGCAGGGAATTCTAGGCAGTAATGGTGGCATGCGTTTTTCTACTACTCAGTATACTCCTAAGGGTCCAAGAGTTCTTCCAGGTTCTGACACTCCTGAACCTATGCGGGTGGATGCTATTAAAAGATCTATTACAACTCAGGAGAAAGAAAGACGATGTTCAGAAAACGTATGTCTTTATTGTGGAGAATCTGGGCATTACGCAATCAATTGTCCCAATAAATTTAAAAGAACAATTGCGGCAACAGATCTTATGGTATCTGAACAAATAAACTCAATTTCTCAGTCTGTCTCTCCTTTGATTCAAGAAGCTCATAAAGTTAATTTGTTATCTTCTCATTTTGTCATCTCTGTAAAGCTTATCACTGAAAGCAGTGAAATACCTTGCTCCGCTATGCTGGACTCAGGGGCCGGGGGGAACTTCATGGACATTGAATTTGCCCACAATAATAACATACAAGGAAGAAATAAATTTGCCCCAATTGATATGGAAACTGTGGATGGCTCACCTTTGTCTTCAGGACCTGTTACCCACGAGACTGTCCCACTTGAACTCTTAATCGAGACTGACCATCAGGAGACTATCAGCTTTCAGCTGATCACATCGCCTAAATTCCCTATCATCCTGGGAATTCCTTGGTTCTCTATCCATAATCCTTCCATCAACTGGGAGACACATTCTTTAAAACTTACCTCTGACTATTGCAAAGAACATTGCAAAAGATCTTACCAAGTAAGCCCACCACCAACCCAGGACTCGCAAGCAGCTATGGTAACTACCCAGTCAAAGGAAGACCTGCCCCCACAATATCTTGAATTTAAGGATATTTGTGATAAAAAAAAATGCTGATCAGCTGCCTCCACATCGCTCTTATGATTGTCCCATTGAATTGCTTCCAGGGGCAGAGATCCCCTTTGGCCGTCTTTAGTCCTTATCTGAACCTGAACTGAAGGTGCTCAGGGAGTGGCTTGATGAGAATCTAAAAAAAGGGTTTATTAGACACTCAACTTCTCCTGCTGGAGCGGCCTTATTCTTCGTAGAGAAAAAGGATTCCACCCTGCGTCCATGTATTGACTACAGGGAGTTAAATAGGATCACAATTAAAAATCGCTATCCACTTCCACTAATTCCAGAAATGCTTGAGAGACTACGCTCCGCCAAGATCTTTACCAAATTAGATTTACGAGGAGCATACAACCTGGTCTGCATTCGTCCCGGAGATGAATGGAAAACTGCTTTCAAAACCAGACATGTACATTTTGAGTCTTTGGTTATGCCTTTTGGACTTTGCAATGCTCCCGCAACCTTCCAACATTTCATTAATGATGTTTTTTGAGATTTGTTGGATCAGTTTGTAATAGCATATTTGGATGATATTCTTATTTTTTCTGATAATTTGGAAGAACACCGCAAGCACGACTGTACTGTCTTCGAGAGACTAAGGCGGAATCAACTTTACATTAAACTAGAGAAATGCGAGTTTGAACAAACTAAGATCCAGTTCTTGGGATACATAATTTCTTCTGAAGGAGTGAGCATGGATCCCGATAAGATCAAAGCAGTGGTGGATTGGCCTGTCCCTAAGAATGTTAAGAAAATGCAGTGATTTGTTGGATTTGCCAACTTTTACAGAAGATTTATAAGCAACTTCTCCAAGGTAATTGCTCCAATTACGCAGCTGACAAAGAAGGGGGTGCCCTTTTTGTGGTCACCAGAGACACAGGCCGCCTTTACTAAATTAAAGACTCTCTTCACTTCTGCACCAATACTGGTACATCCAGATCCAGAGCTACCTTTCATCGTAGAAGTGGATGCTTCAGATTCTCCTGTGGGAGCTATCCTTTCTCAGCGAATTGGCGAAAGAATGCAGCTCCATCCTTGTGCTTATTTCTCCCGACTGATATCTTCTGCTGAGAAGAATTATGACATCGGAAACAAGGAGCTGCTGGCAATTAAGGAAGCATTTTCTGAGTGGAGGCATCTGTTGGAAGGGGCTAAGCACTCTGTAACCGTTCTCACGTATCATAAAAATTTAGAATTTATTCATTCTGCCAAAAGACTGTCACCTAGACAAGCACGTTGGACCCTATTCCCCTATTCTTCTCCAGGTTCAATTTTGTTATTTCGTACCGCCCTGGGTCAAGGAACGGTAAGGCTGATGCTCTATCGCGGATGTTGTCTGGGCCCCTCCAGGAAAGCAACTCCGAATGTACGATTCTGCCTCAAAATAACTTTCTAGGGGCCACAAGTTCTAAAACCTTTTTTAATCTTCTTAAGGAGAGGTATGAGAATGACCCACTTCTTAATCATCCTCCTAGGAACATTAATCTCAAAATACAAAACAGCTTTTGGACTCAAGCGCATCGCCTCTATTTTCACTGAATCTGTTCGGGTAGAAGCCCTCAAATTGGTTCATGACTCTAAACTTGCTGGTCATTTTGGGGTTTCTAAAACAGAAGAACTCTTATCACGTACCTTTTGGTGGCCTGGGTACAAGAAGTATGACAAGAGATATGTGGCCTCGGGTCTGACATGTGCTCGCAATAAGAAACCCCGATCTTCTCCTCTGGGGTTACTTCAACCACTGCCTGTTCCATCAAGACCATGGGGGTCAATTTCTATGGATTTTGTGGTTGATCTTCCCCTTTCAAAAGGGATGACCACTATCCTGGTAGTTGTTGACCGTCTCACTAAGATGGCTCATTTCATACCAGTTAAAGGTGTACCCTCAGAGGAGCATACTGCAGAAGTAATGGTTGGAGAAGTTTTTAAACTACATGGAATTCCTGATGATGTAGTGTCCAACAGGGGAATACAGTTTACCTCAAAATTTTGGAGAAATTTTTGCTCAGCTTTGGGTGTAACAATTAATCTTTCCTCAGCTTTTCATCCTCAGTCTAATGGTCAGACCGAGAGGACCAATCAAACTTTGGAGCAATACCTTCGATGTTTTGTGACTTATCTGCAGGAAGATTGGGTTGACTACCTCCCTACAGCAGAGTTTGCTTATAATTAGAGTTGAGTGGACACCTGGATGTCCGTGTTCGGCAGGTTCGGCCGAACTTGAAAAAAAAGTCCGGGTCCGTGGCCCGGACTTTTTCCGAACTTTACCCGGACACCGAACCCCATTGAAGTCAATAGGGACCCGAACTTTCAGGCACTAAAATGGCTCTAAAAAACCAATGGAAAGGGCTAGAGTGCTGCAAATGGCAGCAAAATGTAGTTAAGAGCACGACAAGTGGATAGGGAAATAACTTAAAACAACAAAAAAAACAGAAAAATAAAACAATTTTCTTCATCTGTGAAGGACGAGGCCCATATGGAGTAGGAGGGAGGTTGAGGTGGCGGTGGATGTGGTGGTGTAGGTGGAAGCGGCGGTGGAGGGGGACGAGGTAGCCAACACTGCTTTTTTTAGTCATTTTAAATTAGGGTACACCCCAAAAGAGTGAGAAAGATCAAAAATATAACAATGGCTGGGTAATGTCGGTATCCATCTCTATTCTGAACAAGGTACGGAAAAGTCCTGTGGGATCCATGCCTGGTTAATTTTAATGAACGTGAGCTTGTCCACATTGTCTCTGGACAGGCGGCTGCGCTTGTCTGTGATAACGCCCCCAGCCATGCTAAATACACGTTCAGATAATACACTGGCTGCAGGGCACACCAGCACCTCCAAGGCTCAGGCCATGTGCCCAATTTGGAGACCCAGAAGTTGAAGGGGGCAGACCCGTCATTCACTACATTTAGGCGTGTGCACACATACTGCTCCACCATGTTGGTGAAATGCGGCCTCCAGACATTCCATATGAGCTGCTGGTGCTGCTGTTTGTTGTGGCGTGCTGACAAAGCTTTTCCACATTTCAGCCATGCTAACCCTGCCTTCTGAGGTGCTGGCGGTGCCCTGGTTGCATTGGCGACCTCTTCCTCCTCCTCCTCTGCCTTGGCCTTTGTGCTTCCACTGTGGCCACGCTGTCAGGTGGGAATGCCAGCAGCATCGCGTCTACCAGCATGCGCTTGTACTCGTGCATCTTGCGATCACGCTCCAGTGAGTGAATTAAGGACGGTACGTTGTCCTTGTAACGGGGATCCAGCAGCGTGGCCACCCAGGAATCAGCACAAGTTAGAATGTGGAGACACTGCAGCATGTAATCGCTCATGTGTGCCAGGCTGCCCAGAGGCAACGAAAGGCTGTCCTCTGTGGGAGGTGTATCATCTGTGTCCTCTGTATCCCCCCAGCCACGCACCAGTGATGGCCATAAGCTGGCCTGGGTGCCACCCTGCTGTGAACATGGTTCCATCTCCTCCTCCATCTCCTCCTCATCATCCTCCTCATCCTCCAGAACTGTGCCCCTGCTGGACAATTGTGTACCTGGCGTTTGTGGGTGCAGGAACCCCCCCTTTAGAGCCACTTGTGAATGTCTGCCCTTAAAGCCTTGGAAATGATCCCTCTTCCTCCTCCTCTTCCTCCTCCTCCTGTGCCACATCCTCTTCCATCATCGCCCGAATAATTTTTTGAAGGAGGCATAGAAGTGGGATAGTTAAGCTGACAACGGCGTCATCGGCACTGGCCATGTTGGTGGAGTACTCAAAACAGCGCAAAAAGGCACACAGGTCTCGCATGGAGGCCCAGTTTTTGGTGGTGAAGTGGTGCTGTTCTGCAGAGCGACTCACGCGAGTGTGCTGCAGCTGAAACTCCACTATGGCCTGCTGCTGCTCACATAGTGTTTCCAGCACGTGCAAGGTGGAGTTCCACCTTGTGGGCACGTCACATATGAGGCGGTGAGCGGGAAGCCCGAAGTTACGCTGCAGCGCTGACAGGCGATCAGCAGCAGGGTGAGAACGCCGAAAGTGCGCACAGACGGCCCGCACTTTCTGCAGCAGCTCTGACATATCGGGGTAATTTTTAAGGAACCTCTGCACCACCAAATTCAGCACATGCGCCAGGCAAGGGATGTGCATCAAACCGGCTAGGCCCAGAGCTGCTATGAGATTTCGCCCGTTATCGCACACCACCAGGCCGAGCTTGAGGCTCGCTGGCAGCAACCACTCATCGGTCTGCTGTTCCATGCTCCTCCACAACTCCTGCGCGGTGTGTGGTTTTTCCCCCAAACAGGCAAGTTTTAAAACTGCCTGCTGTCGTTTACCCCTGGCTGTGCTGAAGTTGGTGGTGAAGGTGTTACACTGACCAGATGAGGAGGCGGTAGAGGATGAGAAAGCGGAGTAGGAGGAGTTAGGAACAGGAGGCAAACTGAAGCGCCCTGCAATCCTCGGTGGTGGAAGGACATGCGCCAAATTGCTATCCGCCTCAGGCCCATCCGCCACTACCCAGTGTGCCGTTAGGGAGATTTAACGCCCCTGACCGTGCTTACTGGTCCACGTATCGGTAGTTAGATGGACCTTGCCACAGATGGCGTTGCGCAGTGCACACCTGATTTTTTTCCCCCACTTGGTTGTGCAGGGAAGGGATAGCTTGCCTGGAAAAGTAGTGGCGGCTGGGCAGGACGTACTGTGGGACAGCCACCGACATAAGGCTTTTAAAACTGTGCATCTCCACCAGACGGAATGACAGCATTTCAAAGGCCAAGAATTTTGAAATGCTGGAATTCAGGGCCAGGGATTGCGGGTGGGTAGGGGGGTACTTCCTCTTCCTCTGAAGTGTTTGGGAGATGGAAAGCTGAACGCTTCCACGGGACATTGTGGAGATGGTTGGTGACCCAGGTGGTGGTGTTGCTGACAGATCATGTGTTTGCGGTGTGGCAGGTGCCGGTATCACTATAGAGGTGGATGAAGAGGCCGAGACTGCAGCAGAAGAGGAAGCAGGAGGAGCCAGAGACCTTTCTTGGTTTTGAAGGTGTCTACTCCACTGCAGCTCGTACTTTGCACTTAGATGCCTGATCATGCAGGTTGTGCTCAGGTTGAGAAGATTTATGCCTCGCTTCAGGCTCTGATTGCACAGGGTGCAAACCACTCGTGTCCTGTCATCAGCACATTGTGTGAAGAACTTCCATGCTAGAGAACTCCTTTGAGCTGGCTTTGGTGCACTCGGTCCCTTGCTGCGTTGGGCAGTAGCAGGCGTAGTGGCCGCTCCGCTTCTGCACCTTGCTCCCTCTTCTGCTGTGCTGGTGGCTCTGTGCGACCACCGCCTCTTCCTCCAAACTACTCAGGTCACCTGCATGACCTTCATTCCATGTGGGGTCGAGGACCTCATCGTCCTCCACATCATATTCCACCCAGTCTTCACCCCTGCCCTCGTCGGTCTCCACAATTCTGAGTGCCGCAGCAGTTGGCACCTGTGTTTCGTCACCATCGGAGACATCTTGAGAAATAAGTGGTTGGGCATCGCTGCACTCAATCTCTTCCACTTCTGGGGCAGGGCTAGGTGGATGGCCCTGGGAAACCCTGCTGACAGAGTCATCAAAAAGAAGAAGAGACTGCTGCATGACTTAGGGCTCAGACTGCTTGCCTGATTTGCAAGGGGGTGAGGTGAAAGACTGTTGGACATCGGCTGAAGGTGCCAACTCTGACCTTTCTGCAGTAGACTGGGTGGGAGACATTGTGAAGGAACTGGAGGTACTGTCAGCAAACCAGTCTACTATCGCCTCTACTTGTTCTTGCCTCAACACTTGTAGAGGCGCATGATGCCCTACCAAATACTGCTGCAGGTTCTGTCGCCTACCCACACTTGAGGAAGGTGTTTCACTTGTGCGTGTAGCTGGCACAGATCGACCACGTCCTCTCCTTGCAACAGGAGCTCTACCAGCAGCACCATGACCCAGGCCACGGCCCCTATTTGATGTTCTCCTCATATTTCTGTAATTTATGATCTTGCCCTAAAAAGGTGTTTATTGAATAGCGGAACAAAACAACAACAGTATCGCATGGGTGTGTCTCACAGTCAAATATGCAAACTATGCCGCAATTTAATTTTTTTTACCCCAAAAGGGTGTATATTGAATAGCGGAATAGAAAAAAGGATACAAAATGGTGTATCTCACACGTACAAACACAGACTAGGCCCCGATTACGTTTTTTGTACCCTAAAGGGAGGATGAGGAAGAGGAGTAGGAACAGTTCGGAACAGGAGGCAAACTGAAGCACCCTGCAATCCTCGGCGGTGGAAGATGCACCCAAAAAATTTGAAAGGTGTATCTCACACGTACCGATACAGACTATGCCGTAATTTAATTTTTTTCACCCCAAAAGTCTTAAAAAGCCAGTTTTAGACAAGATAACTGCATTTGGTAAACCAATGGCCTGAAAAAAAATTTTCTGGTCAAAATGACTCTATGTTGGTCTCCAAGTGTCTAAAAAGCCTTTTTTAGTCATGATAACTGCATTTGGTCACCAAAGGTCTGAAAATATTTTTTTAGTCAAAATGACTGTATTTTTGTCTTTTAGAGTCTTAACCACTAAAGCCCCGGAAGATTTTACCCCCTTCCTGACCAGGGGGTATTTTGCGATTCGGCACTGCATGACTTTAATGGAAAATTGCGCAGGCGTGCGACGATGTACCTAAACAAATTTGACGTCCTTTTTTTCCCACAAACAGAGCTTTCTTTTGGTGGTATTTGATCACCTGTGCGATTTTTTGATCATGCGCTATAAACAAAAAAAGAGCGTCAATTTTGCAAAAATAATATTTTTCACATTTTTCTATGAAATTCCCCCCAAAAAATGTAAAAATCTAAATTTTTTAACATTTTCGGCCAATTTGTTTTATGTTTTTTGGTAAAAAAATTGCAAATAGCGTATTTTGATTGGTTTGCGCAAAAGTTATCGCGTTTACTAACAAAAGGAAAGATTTTTGTCATTTATTTAACGCGATCTGCAATTTTTTTTGTGGCACTGCGACATTGCGGCAGACAGATCGGACCCTGGACTGATATTTTTTACACTTTTGGGGTTACCAGTGACATTTCTACAGTAATCAGTGCTATACATATACACTGTTACTGTAAAATTACACTGGCAGTGAAGGGGTTAACTTTATTTGAGAGGGAGGGGCTGTGTGTCCCCCTAGGGGCGTGATTCTAACTGTGATTGGCTGTGGCTAGAGCTGTAGGAACAATGATCAACGGTCCTACATAGTAGAACCGCATGATCATTGTTTCTACACAGGGGAGAATGACAGGCGGCTTGTTTACAATAGCCGCCTGCCTTTCTCCCTCTCCCTCTCCCCCGAATCAAAATAACTGCATTTGGTCCCTGCATTTGGTCACCTGAAACATTTTTTGGGGTCAGAATGACTCGATTCTGGTCTCCAAGTGTTTTAGTCAAAATAACTGCATTTGGTCACAAAAGGTCTGAAAAAGACTCTAAAAGACGAAAATACAGTCATTTTGACTAAACATTTTTTTCAGACCT
The DNA here is from genome assembly GCF_965119305.1 of Pelophylax lessonae. Lineage (NCBI taxonomy): Eukaryota > Metazoa > Chordata > Amphibia > Anura > Ranidae > Pelophylax > Pelophylax lessonae. The sequence continues at coordinate 83,193,911 of NC_138778.1, forward strand.
TTTGTGATCAAATGCAGTTATTTTGACTAAAAAAAAGGCTTTTTAGACACTTGGAGACCAAAATCGAGTCACTCTGACCCAAAAAAATGTTTCAGGTGGTTGCTTATCAAATGCAATTACCTTGTTTAAAACCGGCTTTTTAAGACTCTAAATGATGCAAATACAGTCATTTTGACTAAAACAAATTTTCAGACCTTTGGTAACCAAATGCAGTTATCTTGACTAAAAACCACTTTTTAGACACTTGGAGACCAAACTAGAGTCATTTTGACCAAAACATTTTTTTCAGGCCATTGGTTACGAAATGCAATTTTCTTGTCTAAAACCGGCTTTTTAAGACACTAAAAGACGAAAATACAGTCAATACAGTTAACTTGACTAAAAAAGGCTTTTTAGACACTTGGAGACCAACATGGAGTCATTTTGAACAAAAAAATGTTTCAGGCCATTGGTTACCAAATGCAATAATCTTGTCCAAAAGCGTCTTTTTAAGGGCTCTTTCACACGGTCCGCCTCCGCAGGCGGATCCGTGTTGCTCAGCGGGGATCGATCCGCGATCCCCGCTGAGCCGGGCGGATGACAGCTCCGTCTCCGCTTGCAGAGCGGAGAGGGAGGTGTCTCAGCCCCCGCTGCCCTCTATGGGGGATCGGATGAGAGCGGACCGCTTGTCCGCTCTCATCAGATCTGCTCCGCTCCGATTACTGAACGGATGGAAAAATAGGGTTTCCATCCGTCCAGATTTCAGCACAGGATCGGATGCGGATGGCAGCGGGTGTCAGCGGAGGTGACCTCCGCTGACACCCGCTGCCCCATAGAGCTGCATGGAGGATCCGATCAGATCCGCCTAAAAAACTGACAGGCGGATCTGATCGGACCGCCCGTGTGAAAGAGCCCTTAGACTCTAAAAGACGAAAATACAGTCATTTTTGACTTAAAAAAATATTTTCAGACCTTTGGTGACCAAATGCAGTTATCTTGACTAAAAAAATGTTTTGTAGACACTTGGAGACCAAAATAGAGTCATTTTGACCAAAAAAAAAACATTTTTAAGGCCATTGGTTACGAAATGCAGTTTTCTTGTCTAAAACCGGCTTTTTAAGACACTAAAGAACGAAAATACAGTCATTTTGACTAAAAAAATTTCAGACCTTCGGTGACCAAATGCAGTTATCATGACTAAAAAAGGCTTTTTAGACACTTGGAGACCAAAATAGAGTCATTTTGACCAAAAAATGTTTTTCAGGCCATTGGTTACAAAATGCAATTATCTTGTCCAAAACCGGCTTTTTAGGACTCTAAAAGACGAAAATACAGTCATTTTGACTAAAAAAATAATTTTCAGACCTTTGGTGACCAAATAAAGTTAACTTGACTAAAAAAGGCTTTTTAGACACTTGGAGACCAACATGGAGTCATTTTGAACAAAAAAATGTTTCAGGCCATTGGTTACCAAATGCAATTATCTTGTCCAAAAGCGTCTTTTTAAGACTCTAAAAGACGAAAATACAGTCATTTTTGACTTAAAAAAATATTTTCAGACCTTTGGTGACCAAATGCAGTTATCTTGTTTAAAAAAATGTTTTGTAGACACTTGGAGACCAAAATAGAGTCATTTTGACCCAAAAAATTTTTTAAGGCCATTGGTTACGAAATGCAGTTTTCTTGTCTAAAACCGGCTTTTTAAGACACTAAAAGATGAAAATACAGTCATTTTGACTAAAAAAAATTCAGACCTTCGGTGACCAAATGCAGTTATCATGACTAAAAAAGGCTTTTTAGACACTTGGAGACCAAAATAGAGTCATTTTGACCAAAACATTTTTTTCAGGCCATTGGTTACAAAATGCAATTTTCTTGTCTAAAACGGCTTTTTAAGACACTAAAAGACGAAAATACAGTCATTTTGACTAAAACATATTTTCAAACCTTTGGTGACCAATTGCAGTTATCTTGACTAAAAAGGCTTTTTAGACACTTGGAAGAAAAAAATCCAGTCATTCTGACCCAAAAAATGTTTCAGGCCATTGGTTACCAAATGCAATTATCTTGTCCAAAAGCGTCTTTTTAACCTTCCTAGCGGTATTCCCGAGTGTGACTCGGGGTAAGATTTTAGTGCCAAAAGCGGTAACCCCGAGTCACACTCGGGGTAGCGCTAAGAAGATCGCTGGATGCTGGAGGAGGTTTTACTTACCTTTTCTCCGGGATCCAGCGAAGACTGCGGGCGGTGTGCGGCGGCGGAGCTTCCTCCCGATCGTCTGCGAGCCCTGGCTTCCGGCGACGTGACGTACGCCGGGGGGTGGAACCGCCGGCAAATTCAAATGTAAAATGCACCAAACACACTGATACCGTTCAAAATAAGATAAAATCACATTACATTGCCCCCAGTGCCCTTTCCTGCAGTTTTACTGTACTTTTTATGTAAATATATGTAAATATATGTATATATATATATATATATATACATATATATATATATACAATATATATATATATATATATATATGTATATATATACACATATACATTATATATATATATATATATATATATATATATATATATATACACACGTATATATAAATATATATATATATATATATATATATATATATATATACACACGTAATTCTTGTGAATGAGCAGCCCAAACCAACTGTATACATTATATATATATATATATATAATATATGTATATATATATATATATATATATATATAATATATAATATATATAATAAATGTATACAGTTGGTTTGGACTGCTCATTCACAAGAATTACATGCAAAATAATGGTACCGCTTTCAGCACCTAAAATCCAAAAGAATCATACCGCCAGGGAGGTTAAGGCTGTAAAAGACGAAAATACAGTCATTTTTGACTTAAAAAAATATTTTCAGACCTTTGGTGACAAAATGCAGTTATCTTGACTAAAAAATGTTTAGTAGACACTTGGAAACCAAAATAGAGTCATTTAAACCAAAAAATTGTTTAATGCCATTGGTTACGAAATGCAATTTTCTTGTCCAAAATCAGATTTTTAAGACTCTAAAACACAAAAATACAGTCATTTTGACTAAAAAATAATTTTCAGACCTTTGGTAACCAAATACAGTTAACTTGACTAAAAAAGGCTTTTTAGACACTTGGAGACCAACATGGAGTCATTTTGAACAAAAAAATGTTTCAGGCCATTGGTTACCAAATGCAATTATCTTGTCCAAAAGCGTCTTTTTAAGACTCTAAAAGACGAAAATACAGTCATTTTTGACTTAAAAAAACATTTTCAGACCTTTGGTGACCAAATGCAGTTATCTTGACTAAAAAAAATGTTTTGTAGACACTTGGAGACCAAAATAGAGTCATTTTGACCAAAAAATTTTTTTTAAGGCCATTGGTTACGAAATGCAGTTTTCTTGTCTAAAACCGGCTTTTTAAGACACTAAAAGACGAAAATACAGTCATTTTGACTAAAAAAATTTCAGACCTTTGGTGACCAAATGCAGTTATCATGACTAAAAAAGGCTTTTTAGACACTTGGAGACCAACATGGAGTCATTTTGACCAAAAAATGTTTTTCAGGCCATTGGTTACAAAATGAAATTATCTTGTCCAAAACCGGCTTTTTAGGACTCTAAAAGACGAAAATAGTCATTTTGACTAAAAAAAATGTTCAGACCTTTGGTGACCAAATCCAGTTATCTTGACTAAAACAGGCTTTTTAGACAGACACTTGGAGACCAAAATAGAGTCATTTTGACCAAAACATTTTTTTCAGGCCATTGGTTACAAAATGCAATTTTCTTGTCTAAAACGGCTTTTTAAGACACTAAAAGACGAAAATACAGTCATTTTGACTAAAACATATTTTCAAACCTTTGGTGACCAATTGCAGTTATCTTGACTAAAAAGGCTTTTTAGACACTTGGAGAAAAAAATCCAGTCATTCTGACCCAAAAAATGTTTCAGGCCATTGGTTACCAAATGCAATTATCTTGTCCAAAAGCGTCTTTTTAACCTTCCTACCGGTATTCCCGAGTGTGACTCGGGGTAAGATTTTAGTGCCAAAAGCGGTAACCCCGAGTCACACTCGGGGTAGCGCTAAGAAGATCGCTGGATGCTGGAGGAGGTTTTACTTACCTTTTCTCCGGGATCCAGCGAAGACTGCGGGCGGTGTGCGGCGGCGGAGCTTCCTCCCGATCGTCTGCGAGCCCTGGCTTCTGGCGATGTGACGTCCGCCGGGGGGTGGAACCGCCGGCAAATTCAAATGTAAAATGCACCAAACACACTGATACCGTTCAAAATAAAATAAAATCACATTACATTGCCCCCCAGTGCCCTTTCCTGCAGTTTTACTGTACTTTTTATGTAAATATATGTATATATATATATATATATATACATATATATATATATATATATATATACACATATACATTATATATATATATATATATATATATATATATACACACACACACGCACACATATATATACATATATACATATATATGTATATATACATATATATGTATATATGTATATATATATATATATACACACGTATATATATATATATATATATATATATATACACGTAATTCTTGTGAATGAGCAGCCCAAACCAACTGTATATATATATATATATATATATATATATATATATATATATATATATATATATAATATATGTATACGTACATATATATATATATATATATATATATATAATAAATGTATACAGTTGGTTTGGACTGCTCATTCACAAGAATTACATGCAAAATAATGGTACCGCTTTCAGCACCTAAAATCCAAAAGAATCATACCGCCAGGGAGGTTAACTTAAGACTCTAAAAGACGAAAATACAGTCATTTTTGACTTAAAAAAATATTTTCAGACCTTTGGTGACAAAATGCAGTTATCTTGACTAAAAAATGTTTAGTAGACACTTGGAAACCAAAATAGAGTCATTTTGACCAAAAAATTGTTTTATGCCATTGGTTACGAAATGCAATTTTCTTGTCCAAAATCAGCTTTTTAAGACTCTAAAACACAAAAATACAGTCATTTTGACTAAAAAATAATTTTCAGACCTTTGGTAACCAAATACAGTTAACTTGACTAAAAAAGGCTTTTTAGACACTTGGAGACCAACATGGAGTCATTTTGAACAAAAAAATGTTTCAGGCCATTGGTTACCAAATGCAATTATCTTGTCCAAAAGCATCTTTTTAAGACTCTAAAAGACGAAAATACAGTCATTTTTGACTTAAAAAAATATTTTCAGACCTTTGGTGACCAAATGCAGTTATCTTGACTAAAAAAAATGTTTTGTAGACACCTGGAGACCAAAATAGAGTCATTTTGACCAAAAACATTTTTTTAAGGCCATTGGTTACGAAATGCAGTTTTCTTGTCTAAAACCGGCTTTTTAAGACACTAAAGAACGAAAATACAGTCATTTTGACT